>NW_017196067.1:0-8651 GCF_001704415.2 Capra hircus
ATTATTCAGGGGCAATTTCCCCTGGAGCCCATAGGGAGCGGCTCCACACTCCCAGGGAAAGGCAGAGCCACAGCCACACATCTGTCCCATCCCCTTTGCTCTGTAGGAGAGCTCTAGTGAGCCTAGGTCTGTCAGGAAAATTCTTGGCTCCTATGGGGACACATTCTATGTGTGAAACTGCATCCAGGACCTAGGGGCCACAGGGCGCCTGTTTCTCTCGGGGCGGAGGGGTGGGGGGCCTGAAGCAGTGCGGCCCAGCAACAGCTTCCACATCCATCCAATTGCTCTTTTCTTACCTCTGATAGAACTAGCTTTGTTCCAGCCTTTGGCAATTTGGAGGCAAGCGGGCCCCACTTCCTCCCCAAGGAGGCATGGGACCTACTTGAGTGGAAAGGCCCCTCACGGAGCTGAACCCAGGAAGGCACCCAGTCATGTCTGACACATTCCTGCATCCTGCTTCTTCATGAGCAATACCGCTATAAGCTAGGAATGTCTTTCCAAGGCTCAGAAAGGACAGGGGAGATGCATGGTGCTGCCTCTGGAATTTCGGTCCTCTGAGCAGACCTGGAGGTCTCCCCTTGAAGGAGCTAACCAGTTTCTTCCAAATACAGGCTTGCAAACACACACTGGGTGGCTGCCTCTTCTTCCCTGAAGGACGATCACTTTCCCCGCATCCTGTGAACTCTGCATCCCAGCCTGCTGGAAAAGCGCTTCTTGGAGGTCATTTTTCAGGGACAATTTTCCCTGGAGCCCGGGGCCGTAGGGAGGGCCCCATGCTCGCTGGGAAAGGCAGAGTCACATCCACAGTCTGTTCTACCCCTTTTGCCCTGTAGGAGAGCTCTAGTGAGCCTAGGTCTGTCAGGAAAATTCTTGGCTCCTATGGGGACACACCCTGTGTGTTAACCTGCATATCGGACCTAGGGGCCACAGGGCGCCTGTTCCTCTCGGGGGGGACCCTGAAGTGGTGCGGCCCAGCAACAGCCTGAACATCCATCCGATTGCTCTTTTCTTCCTTCTGATAGAGCTAGCTTTGCTTCTCGCTTTGGCATTTCGGAAGCCAGGGGAGCCCCACCGCTGTTGTCCTGGGGTCTATTGGAGGTACCGGGTCTATTGGACCCAGCATGGCACCCGACCCCCTCAGACACACTCCCGCAGCCTCCTTCCCCATGGGCAGGACTGTTCTGACCTAGGAATGTGTTCCCAAGGCTCAGAAAATGCAGGGAGACACACGGCCCTGACTCTGGAACTGAGGCCGTTGGAGCAGGCCTGGAGGTCTGACGTCTGAGACGCCAAACACTTGCTGCAAGATACAGGTGTGAAAACACACTCTCTGGGCTGCCTTTCCTTCCTCCAAGGAAGAGAGCTTTTCCAGTCTCCTCCGTGCTGAGTCATACAAGGCTGAAAGGTCTGGCTTAGAGGGCATTTCTCAGCGGCAATGGCCCCTGAGGCCCTGCACCCAGGGAGGGATCCTACCCTCCCAGGGGAAGTCAAAGCAACCTCCAAACAGCTGTTCTATCATGTTTCCTCTGCAGGAGGGAGCTAGTGAGCCCAGGTCTGTCTGGAACGTTCTTGGATCCTGCGGGGAAATCATCCTGGGAGCCCACCTGGATACCAGTCGTAGGGGCTAAAATTCGCATTTTCCTTCCTTGGAGCCCTAACGCAGTACAGCCTAGCAACTGCTTGAAAATCCATCCTGTTGCTGTTTTCTTCCCTCTGACAGAGCGAGCTTTGCTCCCCATTTTGGGATTTCAGAAGCAAGGTGGTGGCCTGCAACTCCTTGCCTGGGGTCCATTGGAGGTGCAAGGTGCCCTCGACCAGGTGACCCCAGCATGACACCTGGCCCCCCTCAGACACACTCCCGCAGCAGTCCCCATGGGCAGGACTGCTCTCACTAGGAATGTGTTTGCAAGGCCAGGAAACTGCAGGGAGACACAAGGCCCTGATTCTGGAATTGAGTCTGTTGGAACAGGCCTGCAGGTCTTCTGTCTAACAAGCCAAACACTTGCTGCAAGATACAGGCCTGAAAACACACTCTTGGGCTGCCTTTCCTTCCTCCAAGGAAGAGAGTTTTCTCAGCCTCCTGTGGGCTGAGAGTCACACAGGGCTGAAAAGCACTTGCTGGGAGATTCTTTTTCATTGGCCATGGCCCCTGAGGCCCTGTGCTCAGGGAGGGCTCCCTCCCTCCCAGGGAAAGTCAAAGGAAGCTCCAAACGGCTGTTCAATCATGTTTCTGAGAGAGTCATTGCCAAGGCAGGTTTCTAAGAAGTTCAAGGGTCCCCAAGGAGAGAGGGGTCTAGAATTCTCAAGGAGGAAGAAAGGACAAACTGTTTTCCCCTCTACATTCCTTAGGATTATATAACAATCATGCATCCTTCTTGAGGACGGTCTCTGGAAAAAACCTTCTGGCTAATCCTGTTATCTTAAAATGTCAATTATGGGAGTAGGTCTAGTGAGTCTTTACAACCTCCAGACATTCTTTTGTTCGTCATAACTTATTGGAGAGTATATAACTCCATTACTAACACTAGCAAGGGGGTACGTTTTCTGCCCCTTGTGATGTCTCTGTCAGAAGCTTTCTCTATCTCCTTTATCTTTAATAAAACTCTATTGCACAAAAGCTCTGAGCAATCAAGCCTCGTCTTGGGCCCTGGATTGAATTCTTCTCCTCCATAAGCCAAGAATCCCAGCATCTTTTCGTGGTTCAGCAACAATATTTCATTTCCTCTGCAGGAGAGAGCTAGTGAGCTTAGGTCTGTCTGGAACATTCTTGGATCCTGTGGGGAAAATATCCTGTGCACACATCTGGATACTGGGCCTAGAGGCCAAAATTTGCATTTCTTTCCCGGGGAGCCCTAACGTGGTGTGACTTAGCAACTGCTTGAAAATCCATCCCATTGCTGTTTTCCTCCTTCTGACAGAGCTGGCTTTGTTCCCTGCTTTGGGATATCTCAACCGAAGGGCCGGTCCATAGCTACTCGCCTGGGGCCCATTGGATGTGCAAGGTGCCCTCGACTAGGTGACCCTAGCATGGCACTCAGCCCGCTCAGACACACTCCCGAGGCTTCTTTCTCATGGGAAGCACTGCTCCAACCTAGGAATGTGTCTGCAATGCTTGGAAAGTGCAGTGAGACACACAGCCCTGACTCTGCAATTGAGGCCCTCAGAGCAAGCCTGCAGCTCTGATGTCTGAGAAGCAAAACACTTGCTGCAAAGAGAGGCCTGAAAACACACTCTCTGTGGATGACTTTCCTTCCTCTAAGGAAGATAGTTTTCCCAGTCTCCTGCTTCCTGAATGTCACACAGCTGGAATGCGCTTGCTTGGAGGTCGTGATTCAGTGGCAATGACCCCTGAGGCCCTTTGCCCAGGGAGGGCTCCCACACTCACAGGCAAATCAAAGCAACTTCCAAGTGAGTCAGCTCTTCACATCAAGTGGCCAAAGTATTGGAGTTTCAGGTTCAGTATTAGTCCTTCCAATGTATATTCAGACCTGATTTCCTTTAGGATGGAGTGGTTGCGTCTCCTTGTAGTCTAAGCGACCTACAAGCATCTTCTCCAACACCACAGTTCAAAAGCATCTAATTTTCAGCTGTCACTTTCTTTATAGTACATCTTTCATATCCATCCATGACATATGGAAAAACCATAGCCTTGACTGGATGGATCTTTGTTGGCAAAGCAACGTCTCGGCTTTTTAATATGCTGTCTAGTTTGGTCATCACTTTTCTTCCAAGTCATAAATATGTTTTAAGTTCATGGAGGCAGCCATCACCTGCAGTGATTTCCAAGCCCCCAAAATAGTCTGCTGCTGTTTCCAATGTTTCCCATCTATTTGCCATGAAGTGATGAGACTGGATGCAATGATTTTAGTTTTCTGAATGCTGAGCTTTAAGCTAACTTTTTCACTCTCCTCTTTCACTTTCATCAGGAGACTCTTTAGTTCTTCTTCACTTTCTGCCATAAGGGTGGTGTCATCTGCATATCTGAGATTCTTGATATTTCTCCCAGCAATCTGGATTCCAGCGTGTGCTTCCTCCAGCCCAGTGTTTCTCATGATGTACTCTGCATATAAGTTAAATAAGCAGGGTGACAATACACTGCCTTGACATATTCCTTTTCCTATTTAGAACCAGTCTGTTGTTCCATGTCCAGTTCGAACTGTTTCTTCCTGACCTGCATACAGGTTTCTCAAGAGACAGGTCAGGTGGTCTGGTATTCCCATCTCTTTCAGAATTTTTCCCAGTTTATTGTGATCCACACAGTCAAAGGCTTTGGCATAGTCAATAAAGCAGAAATAGATGTCTTTTTTTCTGGAACTCTCTTGCTTTTTCAATGATCCAGTGGATGTTGGCAGTTTGATCTCTGGTTTCTCTGCATGTTTTAAATCCCTCTTGAACATTTGGAAGTTCACAGTTCATGTGAACTTGGAGAATTTTGAGCATTACTTTACTAGTGTGTGAGATGAGTGCAATTGTGCAGCAGCTTGAATATTCTTTGTCATTGCCTTTCTTTGGGATTGGAATGAAAACTGACCTAATGACTAGATGTTTTCAATTGCATATGCTGAAAGAACTGGCTGTGCAGTTTTGAAGAAAAAAAAAATCATTTTAACCCATTTTCTCTGAAGTGCAAGGCATATCATGGCCATCCCTGAATCATAAAGTCACCTTTTCTTTATGTAGTCATAGTTTCATGCCTAAATTATAGGCCAACTCATGCTCAAATTGACTCTGATGTCAGGGGCAGATCAACTAATAAAAAGCTTGGATTGTCCCTCTGGAGGAAAGTGAGATCTTTGTCCCACGAGAAGAATCTGAAGGGTTAAGGGAACTTGCAAGAGTGGGGAAAGCTTAGTCCATCCTACATGTACCAAAATCTTAAATAAGGCTTATTTACTTTACCGAAGTAAAAAACAGATGATGAAAACAATTATAAATCAATGAAAGGTAAAGAAACTCATAGTCTGTTATCAAAAATTGCATTCTAAGAAAACTTTGTTCTCTTAACCTAGAGAGGAGACTAAATTCCATCTGGTACCAGCTTACCAGAAGACAAACAAACAAACAAACAAATTATCGGTAAGCTTAAAAAATGTATATTCCATATATCTTGAAGTAGCAGTATTTCTGCAAAGGCATCAGTGTGAAATCATAGAAGACATGGTTAAAACCTGATTAAATAGAAATTGACAATGTAATCTGGTCACTGCTGCGACTTGAAATGCTTTAATATGATAACTGGAATTATAACTGACAGCATTTGACCAGGACATATCAGATTTTCACGGATGTCAGATAATTTCTAGGATATCTATATTAGGAACTGAAGGAATCTTTGAACCTAGGAAAGAAAACAACAGTCTCAAAGGCCCTTGCTGAATATCTATCAGCAAGGAATGTCTTTGCAAGGATCGCAAAATGAAGGGAAAATACACCGACCTGCCTCTGCAACTTCGGTCCTCTGAGCAGATCTGGAGGTCTCCCTTTGTATAAGCTAACCTGTTCCTTCCAAATAGAGGTTTGCAACACAAAACAAGTGGCCGCCTATTCTTCCTCGAAGGAGGATCTCTTTCCCCACATCCTGCGAACTCCCTTTCCCAGCCTCCAGGAAAAGCGCGTCTTGCAGTTCCTTTCAGAAAATCCTATGGACGGAGAAGCCTGGTAGGCTGCAGTCCGTGGGGTCGCTGAGGGTCGGACACGACTGAGCGACTGCACTTTCATTTTCACTTTCATGCATTGGAGAAGGCAATGGCAACCCACTTACTGTTCTTGCCTGGAGAATCCCAGGGACGGGGGAGCCTAGTGGGCTACCGTCTATGGCGTCGCACAGAGTCGAACACGACTGAAGCAACTTAGCAGCAGCAGCAGCAGCAGTTCCTTTCTTAGGGGCAGTTATCCCTGAGATTGGGACCTGGAAAGGCAGAGCCACCTCCACACACACGTCTTTTCTGTCCCCTTTCCTCTGGAGGAGAGCTCTAGTGAGCCTAGGTCTGTCAGGAAAATTCTTGGCTTTGACGGGATCCCACCCGTGTGTGAACCTGCATACCCGACCTAGGGGCCACAGGGCACCTGTTTTGCTCGAGTGGGTCCTGGAGGGGTGCAGCATAGCAAGAGCTTAAAAATCCATCCAATTTGTCTTTTTTTTTAACCTCGGAGAGAACGAGTTTGCTCCACCTCCACCCTTTGGCAGTGTGGAGGGAAGAGGGCACCACCCTCTCCCAAAGGGGACATAGGGCCTACCAGGAGAGAAAGGCCCCTTGAGGAGCTGAGCCCAGGTAGGCAGCCAGTGATGTCAAGCACACTCCCGCTGCTTGCTTCTTCATGGGCACTCCCACGATCTGCTAGGAATGTCTTTGCAAGGATCTCAAAGGGAAGGGGAGATACATGGCCCTGTCTCTGGAACTTCAGTCCTCTGAGCAGATCTGGAGGTCTTGAGTTGTATAAGCAAACCTGTTCCTTCCAAATAGAGGCTTGCAAACACACCCCCGGTGGTTGCCTCTTCTTCCCCGAAGAAGTCTTTCTTTCCCCACATGCTGCGAACTCCCTGTCCCAACCTCCAAGAATAGCGCTTCTTGCCATTCCTTTCTTAGAGGCAGTTATCCCTGAGCTTGGGGCCGTAGGGAGTAGCCCCACACTCACAGGGAAAGGCAAAGACTCCTCCATACATCTCCTCTATCCCCTTTGCTCTGGAGGAGAGCTCTAGTGAGCCTAGGTCTTTCAGGAAAATTCTTGGCTTGGACAGGATCTCACCCTGTTTGTGAACCTGCATACCCAACCAGGGGCCACAGAGCACCTGTTTCAGTAAAGTGGGCCCTGAAAGGGTGCAGCCTAGCAAGAGCTTGAAAACCATTCAATTGCTGTTTTTGTACCTCTGACAGAGCGAGCTTGGCTCCACCCTTTGGCAGTGAGGAGAAAAGAGGCATGACACCCTCCCAAGGGGACATGGGGCCTATTCGAGAGGAAAGGCCCCTTGTGGAGATGAGGCCAGGAAGGCACACAGTCGTGTCAAACACACTCCCACTGCTTGCTTCTTCAGGGGCACTCCCGCTATCAGCTAGGAATGTCTTTGCAATGATCACAAAGGGAAGGGGAGATACAGGGCCCTGCTTCTGGACCTCCGGTGCTCTGAGCAAATCTCGAGGTCTCCCGTTGTTGGTCAAGGTCAAGGTCAAGGTCAAGTTCAAGGTCAAGTTCAAGTCAAGTTCAAAGTCAAGTCAAGGTTCAAGTCAAGTTCAAGTTCAAGTCAAGTCAAAGTTCAAGTTCAAGTTCAAAGTTCAAGGTCAAGTTCAAGTTGAAGTTCAACAAGGTTTCAAGTCAAAGTTCAAGTCAAGTCAAGGTCAAGTTCAAGGTCAAGGTCAAGTTCAAGTTCAAGTTCAAGTCAAGTTCAAGTTCAAGTCAAGGTCAAGTTCAAGTTCAAGGTCAAGTCAAGTTCAAGTTCAAGGTCAAGGTCAAAGTTCAAGGGTCAAGCAAGTTCAACAAGGTCAAGTTCAAAAGGGCAAGGGCAAGGCCAAGCCCAAGACCAAGGCAAGGGCAAGGGCAAGGGCAAGGCCAGGCCAAGGCAAAGGCCAAGGCCACCAAAGCGAAGCCCAAACCCCGTAACGCCTGACAAAAGGCAGAAGCCACTAGGCCCCTGTGCAGAGGAAGCCACTGAAGGCAGCAAGGCCACAGAGCTCCCCGACTCCCATTCCCACAGGAAGATGTGAGGATAAAGGGCCTCATCCCAGCACAGCACCCGCTCCCACCACCCCGCAACCCCGGCCGCCCCCGCAGCACGCCCCCTGAAACAACACTGTCTTCCCAGAAAAGAGAACGGAGAAGCCATGTGTGTGCCAAAGGAGCAAGATGAACGAACGATGCCACGCCCTCCGAATTTGGGCACACCTGACGCCTCGGAACCCCGGCCCTGGCCGATGGGTCCCAGCCGTTCTCGGGTGGGAGGGGGTCAACACATTGGCCGAGAGCCCTTGCCCAGGCCACCCGCAAATCCCCTGAGATGTGATCCGACCACAGGGACCGAGGGCAAACGTACCGCTTGAGGTGCTGGAGGAGCCGACGAAGCCATGGTGGGAGAGGCACACGGGCACGCTGCAGACTGCTGGCCGAGTGGGCGGGGACCCAGCAGCTTAGGACTCTGGAGAACGGGAGGCGTCTCCGCCACCATTGACGTCAATAGGGTTTGGGTGGGTAGATGGTGGGGGCCCCTGGCCTCTTTCCAAGCAGAGACCCTGGACGGAGTCCCGTGGAGCGAGTGGGCTTTTCCCGGGCACGGCTGAGCCCTGGACCCAAGATCCCCGTTGGGTGGGCGGGCAGTTCGCGCGCTTTGGTTTGTGGCCCTCCTCGCAGCGGGGGGTGGGATCAACCCGGGTGGATCAATCAGGGGCCCTCAGCAGTGCCAAGGGAGCTCACCGCCCAGGAAACGCCCAAGGTCCCTTTGAATTGGCCACCAACGCCCCCTTTCCCAGCCTGCCTTGCTCTGGGATTTCCCGCCTTTTCACATTCCACAGGTCCCTGGGCCTCGACTGTCCCCCGCTGGCTCCTCCGAGGCATTCCGGGACACCAGACGCTCTCTCCAGCGCCTCCACCTAGATCCTCGCTGTCCTCGCCTCCGTTTCCCCATGCCCCTCCCCAACTCCTCCGTGGGCTCTTGGCATCCT
>NW_017196068.1:0-8651 GCF_001704415.2 Capra hircus
CAGCCCTGAGGCAAGACCTGCTGGAGGAGCCCTGCGCCCCCGCCTGATAGGCGAGTGCACAGCCAGCAGGAAGCGAGCCTCCTCGGGGGAAGAGGAGGCAGCAAGTCCCCGTCAAGCTGAAAATCCCTGCTTCACGAAGCTAAGTGCGACTCCAGTACGGCAGATCTCTAGCTCTGTTCAGAGGCCCGATCTGGCAGAGTTCCTGGCACCAAGATGCTCTGCCATAGGCGAGCCTTGCGCAGACTTGCCTTGCTTTAAGGCTCCCTCCCCAGGAAGGAGCAGGCTGTGTGAGGCTCGGAAACGCCACTGGCGCCTTCCTGGCTTCAGCTCTACCCCTGCCTTGCCTTTGCACTTAGGTCCAAGCGTCCTTGAGGAGGGCTTAGGGCTGGTGGGTTGCACACTGCCAAGGGCTCCAGCAGTGAAAGCTCTGTCAGAGGGAAGCGAAGGGCAACAGCAGGGCTCCTTCAGCGGTTCCTTGGCCGCCCAGACAAAGCTCCGCACGGAGAGCACCAGGTTCCAAGGGCCCCTGGCTGGGTTTTGCATCCCCACACTCCCAGAGGCTGACTCCGTGGGTGCCTAGAAAGTGTGTGAGAGACGTAGGTTCCCTAGCACTCTCCTCCCCAGCAGAGACATGTGCAGGTGGTTGCGGGCCTTATCCTGCGTGTCTGGGTTCCCGCCCACAGCCTCAACTCAGGGGAAGCAGCCCCTGAGGCAAGACCTGCTGGAGGAGCCCTGCGCGCCCGCCTGATAGGCGAGAGCACAGCCAGCAGTGTAGCGAGCCTCCTCGGGAGAAGAGGAGGCAGCCGAGCCCAGTCAAGAGGAAAGCCCTGCTTGCACGGAGCTAAGTGCGCCTCCAGTACGGCAGAGCTCTAGCTCTGCTCAGAGCCCCGATCTGGCAGAGTTTCTGGCGCGAGGCTGCTCGGCCGGGGCTCGCCTTGCCCAGACTTGCCTTGCTTTTAGGCTCCCTCCCAGGAAGGAGCTGTCTGAGCGAGCCTGGGAGACGCCACTGGTGCCTTCCTTGCCTCAGCTCCAATCCTGCCTTGCCTTTGCACATAGGTGCCAGGCGTGGTTGGGGAGGGCTTAGGGGGTGGTGGGTTGCACACTGCCAAGGGCTTCAGCAGTGAGAGCTCTGTCAGAGGGAAGGGAAGGGCAACTGCAGGGCTCCTCCAGCGGTTTCTAGGCCGCCTAGAATCAGCGCCGCACCGAGAGCACCAGGCTCCCAGGGCCCCTGGCTGGGTTTTCAGCCCCGCACACACGGAGGCTGATTCCTTGGGTGCCCAGAAAGTGTATGACAGACGTAGGTTCCCTAGCACTCTCCTCCCAGCAGAGACATGTGCAGGGTTTGGGGCCTGATCCTGCGTGTCTGGGTTCCTGCCCACAGCCCCAACTCAGGGGAAGCAGCCCCTGAGGCAAGACCTGCTGGAGGAGCCCTGCGCCCCCGCCTGATAGGCGAGTGCACAGCCAGCAGGGAAGCGAGCCTCCTCGGGGAAGAGGAGGCAGCCCAGCCCCGTCAAGTTGAAAGCCCTGCTTGCACGGAGCTAAGTGCGCCTCCAGTACGGCAGAGCTCTAGCTCTGCTCAGAGCCCCGATCTGGCAGAGTTCCTGGCGCGAGGCTGCTCTGCCGGGGGCTAGCCTTGCCCAGACTTGCCTTGCTTTTAGGCTGCCTTCCAGGAAGGAGCAGGCAGCAGGAGCCTGGGAGTCGCCACTGGCGCCTTTCTTGCCTCAGCTCCAATCCTGCCTTGCCTTTGCACTTAGGTCCCAGTCCTCCTTAAGGAGAGCTTAGGGGCTGGTGGGTTGCACACTGCCAAGGGCTCCAGCAGTGAGAATTCTGTCAGAGGGAAGGGAAGGGCAACTGCAGGGCTCCTCCAGCGGTTGCTTGGCCGCCCAGATTCAGCGCCACACGGAGAGCACCAGGCTCCCAGGCCCCTGGCTGGGGTTTTCAGCCCCGCACACACGGAGGCTGATTCCTTGGGTGCCAGAAAGTGTATGACAGACGTAGGTTCCCTAGCACTCTCCTCCCCAGCAGAGACATGTGCAGGTGTTTGGGGCCTGATCCTGCGTGTCTGGGTTCCTGCCCACAGCCCCAACTCAGGGGAAGCAGCCCCTGAGGCAAGACCTGCTGGAGGAGCCCTGCGCCCCCGCCTGATAGGCGAGTGCACAGCCAGCAGGGAAGCGAGCCTCCTCGGGGGAAGAGGAGGCAGCAAGTCCCCGTCAAGCTGAAATCCCTGCTTACACGAAGCTAAGTGCGACTCCAGTACGGCAGATCTCTAGCTCTGTTCAGAGGCCCGATCTGGCAGAGTTCCTGGCACCAAGATGCTCTGCCATAGGCGAGCCTTGCGCAGACTTGCCTTGCTTTAAGGCTCCCTCCCCAGGAAGGAGCAGCTGTGTGAGGCTCGGAAACGCCACTGGCGCCTTCCTGGCTTCAGCTCTACCCCTGCCTTGCCTTTGCACTTAGGTCCCAAGCGTCCTTGAGGAGGGCTTAGGGGCTGGTGGGTTGCACACTGCCAAGGGCTCCAGCAGTGAAAGCTCTGTCAGAGGGAAGCGAAGGGCAACAGCAGGGCTCCTTCAGCGGTTCCTTGGCCGCCCAGACAAAGCTCCGCACGGAGAGCACCAGGTTCCAAGGGCCCCTGGCTGGGTTTTGCATCCCCACACTCCCAGAGGCTGACTCCGTGGGTGCCTAGAAAGTGTGTGAGAGACGTAGGTTCCCTAGCACTCTCCTCCCCAGCAGAGACATGTGCAGGTGGTTGGGCCTTATCCTGCGTGTCTGGGTTCCCGCCCACAGCCTCAACTCAGGGGAAGCAGCCCCTGAGGCAAGACCTGCTGGAGGAGCCCTGCGCGCCCGCCTGATAGGCGAGAGCACAGCCAGCAGTGTAGCGAGCCTCCTCGGGAGAAGAGGAGGCAGCCGAGCCCAGTCAAGAGGAAAGCCCTGCTTGCACGGAGCTAAGTGGCCTCCAGTACGGCAGAGCTCTAGCTCTGCTCAGAGCCCCGATCTGGCAGAGTTTCTGGCGCGAGGCTGCTCGGCCGGGGGCTCGCCTTGCCCAGACTTGCCTTGCTTTTAGGCTCCCTCCCCAGGAAGGAGCTGTCTGAGCGAGCCTGGGAGACGCCACTGGTGCCTTCCTTGCCTCAGCTCCAATCCTGCCTTGCCTTTGCACATAGGTGCCAGGCGTCGTTGGGGAGGGCTTAGGGGGTGGTGGGTTGCACACTGCCAAGGGCTTCAGCAGTGAGAGCTCTGTCAGAGGGAAGGGAAGGGCAACTGCAGGGCTCCTCCAGCGGTTTCTAGGCCGCCTAGAATCAGCGCCGCACCGAGAGCACCAGGCTCCCAGGGCCCCTGGCTGGGGTTTTCAGCCCCGCACACACGGAGGCTGATTCCTTGGGTGCCCAGAAAGTGTATGACAGACGTAGGTTCCCTAGCACTCTCCTCCCCAGCAGAGACATGTGCAGGTGGTTGGGGCCTGATCCTGCGTGTCTGGGTTCCTGCCCACAGCCCCAACTCAGGGGAAGCAGCCCCTGAGGCAAGACCTGCTGGAGGAGCCCTGCGCCCCCGCCTGATAGGCGAGTGCACAGCCAGCAGGGAAGCGAGCCTCCTCGGGGGGGGAAGAGGAGGCAGCCCAGCCCCGTCAAGTTGAAAGCCCTGCTTGCACGGAGCTAAGTGCGCCTCCAGTACGGCAGAGCTCTAGCTCTGCTCAGAGCCCCGATCTGGCAGAGTTCCTGGCGCGAGGCTGCTCTGCCGGGGGCTAGCCTTGCCCAGACTTGCCTTGCTTTTAGGCTGCCTCTCCAGGAAGGAGCAGGCAGCAGGAGCCTGGGAGTCGCCACTGGCGCCTTTCTTGCCTCAGCTCCAATCCTGCCTTGCCTTTGCACTTAGGTCCCAGTCCTCCTTAAGGAGAGCTTAGGGGCTGGTGGGTTGCACACTGCCAAGGGCTCCAGCAGTGAGAATTCTGTCAGAGGGAAGGGAAGGGCAACTGCAGGGCTCCTCCAGCGGTTGCTTGGCCGCCCAGATTCAGCGCCACACGGAGAGCACCAGGCTCCCAGGCCCCTGGCTGGGGTTTTCAGCCCCGCACACACGGAGGCTGATTCCTTGGGTGCCCAGAAAGTGTATGACAGACGTAGGTTCCCTAGCACTCTCCTCCCCAGCAGAGACATGTGCAGGTGTTTGGGGCCTGATCCTGCGTGTCTGGGTTCCTGCCCACAGCCCCAACTCAGGGAAGCAGCCCCTGAGGCAAGACCTGCTGGAGGAGCCCTGCCCCCCGCCTGATAGGCGAGTGCACAGCCAGCAGGGAAGCGAGCCTCCTCGGGGGAAGAGGAGGCAGCAAGTCCCCGTCAAGCTGAAATCCCTGCTTACACGAAGCTAAGTGCGACTCCAGTACGGCAGATCTCTAGCTCTGTTCAGAGCCCGATCTGGCAGAGTTCCTGGCACCAAGATGCTCTGCCATAGGCGAGCCTTGCGCAGACTTGCCTTGCTTTAAGGCTCCCTCCCCAGGAAGGAGCAGGCTGTGTGAGGCTCGGAAACGCCACTGGCGCCTTCCTGGCTTCAGCTCTACCCCTGCCTTGCCTTTGCACTTAGGTCCCAAGCGTCCTTGAGGAGGGCTTAGGGCTGGTGGGTTGCACACTGCCAAGGGCTCCAGCAGTGAAAGCTCTGTCAGAGGGAAGCGAAGGGCAACAGCAGGGCTCCTTCAGCGGTTCCTTGGCCGCCCAGACAAAGCTCCGCACGAGAGCACCAGGTTCCAAGGGCCCCTGGCTGGGTTTTGCATCCCCACACTCCCAGAGGCTGACTCCGTGGTGCCTAGAAAGTGTGTGAGAGACGTAGGTTCCCTAGCACTCTCCTCCCCAGCAGAGACATGTGCAGGTGGTTGGGGCCTTATCCTGCGTGTCTGGGTTCCCGCCCACAGCCTCAACTCAGGGAAGCAGCCCCTGAGGCAAGACCTGCTGGAGGAGCCCTGCGCGCCCGCCTGATAGGCGAGAGCACAGCCAGCAGTGTAGCGAGCCTCCTCGGGGAAGAGAGGAGGCAGCCGAGCCCAGTCAAGAGGAAAGCCCTGCTTGCACGGAGCTAAGTGGCCTCCAGTACGGCAGAGCTCTAGCTCTGCTCAGAGCCCCGATCTGGCAGAGTTCTGGCGCGAGGCTGCTCGGCCGGGGCTCGCCTTGCCCAGACTTGCCTTGCTTTTAGGCTCCCTC
Organism: Capra hircus; assembly: GCF_001704415.2. Classification (NCBI taxonomy): domain Eukaryota; kingdom Metazoa; phylum Chordata; class Mammalia; order Artiodactyla; family Bovidae; genus Capra; species Capra hircus. The sequence goes on from NW_017196068.1 coordinate 5,169, forward strand.
CCCAGGAAGGAGCTGCTGAGCGAGCCTGGGAGACGCCACTGGTGCCTTCCTTGCCTCAGCTCCAATCCTGCCTTGCCTTTGCACATAGGTCCCAGCGTCCTTGGGAGGCTTAGGGGCTGGTGGGTTGCACACTGCCAAGGGCTTCAGCAGTGAGAGCTCTGTCAGAGGAAGGGAAGGGCAACTGCAGGGCTCCTCCAGCGGTTTCTAGGCCGCCTAGAATCAGCGCCGCACGAGAGCACCAGGCTCCCAGGGCCCCTGGCTGGGGTTTTCAGCCCCGCACACACGGAGGCTGATTCCTTGGGTGCCCAGAAAGTGTATGACAGACGTAGGTTCCCTAGCACTCTCCTCCCCAGCAGAGACATGTGCAGGTGTTTGGGGCCTGATCCTGCGTGTCTGGGTTCCTGCCACAGCCCCAACTCAGGGGAAGCAGCCCCTGAGGCAAGACCTGCTGGAGGAGCCCTGCGCCCCCGCCTGATAGGCGAGTGCACAGCCAGCAGGGAAGCGAGCCTCCTCGGGGGAAGAGGAGGCAGCCCAGCCCCGTCAAGTTGAAAGCCCTGCTTGCACGGAGCTAAGTGCGCCTCCAGTACGGCAGAGCTCTAGCTCTGCTCAGAGCCCCGATCTGGCAGAGTTCCTGGCGCGAGGCTGCTCTGCCGGGGGCTAGCCTTGCCCAGACTTGCCTTGCTTTTAGGCTGCCTCTCCAGGAAGGAGCAGGCAGCAGGAGCCTGGGAGTCGCCACTGGCGCCTTTCTTGCCTCAGCTCCAATCCTGCCTTGCCTTTGCACTTAGGTCCCAGTCCTCCTTAAGGAGAGCTTAGGGGCTGGTGGGTTGCACACTGCCAAGGGCTCCAGCAGTGAGAATTCTGTCAGAGGGAAGGGAAGGGCAACTGCAGGGCTCCTCCAGCGGTTGCTTGGCCGCCCAGATTCAGCGCCACACGGAGAGCACCAGGCTCCCAGGTCCCCTGGCTGGGGTTTTCAGCCCCGCACACACGGAGGCTGATTCCTTGGGTGCCCAGAAAGTGTATGACAGACGTAGGTTCCCTAGCACTCTCCTCCCCAGCAGAGACATGTGCAGGTGTTTGGGGCCTGATCCTGCGTGTCTGGGTTCCTGCCCACAGCCCCAACTCAGGGGAAGCAGCCCCTGAGGCAAGACCTGCTGGAGGAGCCCTGCGCCCCCGCCTGATAGGCGAGTGCACAGCCAGCAGGGAAGCGAGCCTCCTCGGGGGGAAGAGGAGGCAGCAAGTCCCCGTCAAGCTGAAATCCCTGCTTACACGAAGCTAAGTGCGACTCCAGTACGGCAGATCTCTAGCTCTGTTCAGAGGCCCGATCTGGCAGAGTTCCTGGCACCAAGATGCTCTGCCATAGGCGAGCCTTGCGCAGACTTGCCTTGCTTTAAGGCTCCCTCCCCAGGAAGGAGCAGGCTGTGTGAGGCTCGGAAACGCCACTGGCGCCTTCCTGGCTTCAGCTCTACCCCTGCCTTGCCTTTGCACTTAGGTCCCAAGCGTCCTTGAGGAGGGCTTAGGGGCTGGTGGGTTGCACACTGCCAAGGGCTCCAGCAGTGAAAGCTCTGTCAGAGGGAAGCGAAGGGCAACAGCAGGGCTCCTTCAGCGGTTCCTTGGCCGCCCAGACAAAGCTCCGCACGGAGAGCACCAGGTTCCAAGGGCCCCTGGCTGGGTTTTGCATCCCCACACTCCCAGAGGCTGACTCCGTGGGTGCCTAGAAAGTGTGTGAGAGACGTAGGTTCCCTAGCACTCTCCTCCCCAGCAGAGACATGTGCAGGTGGTTGGGGCCTTATCCTGCGTGTCTGGGTTCCCGCCCACAGCCTCAACTCAGGGGAAGCAGCCCCTGAGGCAAGACCTGCTGGAGGAGCCCTGCGCGCCCGCCTGATAGGCGAGAGCACAGCCAGCAGTGTAGCGAGCCTCCTCGGGAGAAGAGGAGGCAGCCGAGCCCAGTCAAGAGGAAAGCCCTGCTTGCACGGAGCTAAGTGGCCTCCAGTACGGCAGAGCTCTAGCTCTGCTCAGAGCCCCGATCTGGCAGAGTTTCTGGCGCGAGGCTGCTCGGCCGGGGGCTCGCCTTGCCCAGACTTGCCTTGCTTTTAGGCTCCCTCCCCAGGAAGGAGCTGTCTGAGCGAGCCTGGGAGACGCCACTGGTGCCTTCCTTGCCTCAGCTCCAATCCTGCCTTGCCTTTGCACATAGGTGCCAGGCGTCGTTGGGGAGGGCTTAGGGGGTGGTGGGTTGCACACTGCCAAGGGCTTCAGCAGTGAGAGCTCTGTCAGAGGGAAGGGAAGGGCAACTGCAGGGCTCCTCCAGCGGTTTCTAGGCCGCCTAGAATCAGCGCCGCACCGAGAGCACCAGGCTCCCAGGGCCCCTGGCTGGGGTTTTCAGCCCCGCACACACGGAGGCTGATTCCTTGGGTGCCCAGAAAGTGTATGACAGACGTAGGTTCCCTAGCACTCTCCTCCCCAGCAGAGACATGTGCAGGTGTTGGGGCCTGATCCTGCGTGTCTGGGTTCCTGCCCACAGCCCCAACTCAGGGGAAGCAGCCCCTGAGGCAAGACCTGCTGGAGGAGCCCTGCGCCCCCGCCTGATAGGCGAGTGCACAGCCAGCAGGGAAGCGAGCCTCCTCGGGGGAAGAGGAGGCAGCCCAGCCCCGTCAAGTTGAAAGCCCTGCTTGCACGGAGCTAAGTGCGCCTCCAGTACGGCAGAGCTCTAGCTCTGCTCAGAGCCCCGATCTGGCAGAGTTCCTGGCGCGAGGCTGCTCTGCCGGGGGCTAGCCTTGCCCAGACTTGCCTTGCTTTTAGGCTGCCTCTCCAGGAAGGAGCAGGCAGCAGGAGCCTGGGAGTCGCCACTGGCGCCTTTCTTGCCTCAGCTCCAATCCTGCCTTGCCTTTGCACTTAGGTCCCAGTCCTCCTTAAGGAGAGCTTAGGGGCTGGTGGGTTGCACACTGCCAAGGGCTCCAGCAGTGAGAATTCTGTCAGAGGGAAGGGAAGGGCAACTGCAGGGCTCCTCCAGCGGTTGCTTGGCCGCCCAGATTCAGCGCCACACGGAGAGCACCAGGCTCCCAGGTCCCCTGGCTGGGGTTTTCAGCCCCGCACACACGGAGGCTGATTCCTTGGGTGCCCAGAAAGTGTATGACAGACGTAGGTTCCCTAGCACTCTCCTCCCCAGCAGAGACATGTGCAGGTGTTTGGGGCCTGATCCTGCGTGTCTGGGTTCCTGCCCACAGCCCCAACTCAGGGGAAGCAGCCCCTGAGGCAAGACCTGCTGGAGGAGCCCTGCGCCCCCGCCTGATAGGCGAGTGCACAGCCAGCAGGGAAGCGAGCCTCCTCGGGGGAAGAGGAGGCAGCAAGTCCCCGTCAAGCTGAAATCCCTGCTTCACGAAGCTAAGTGCGACTCCAGTACGGCAGATCTCTAGCTCTGTTCAGAGGCCCGATCTGGCAGAGTTCCTGGCACCAAGATGCTCTGCCATAGGCGATTTAGCAGACTTG
>NW_017196069.1:0-8651 GCF_001704415.2 Capra hircus
AAAGGCCAGTCCCCATGCGAGATGCTCAGGGACCTCTCGGGATTCCTCTCCCGTCGATGCAGGGGCCTAAGATATTGTGTGGAGTGGGTGCCGAAACCTGAGGATTCCTCTCCAGTGCTTACGTGGATCTTGGGGTACTTCTGGAGTCTCCCCAGGGGAGTCAGTCCTCGTCTCGAGTTGGGGCATGCACGTGCGCTTTCCTCCCGAGCTGTAGCAGCGGTGTCGTGCTTCCCTTCGCGTGGATCAAGGGATCTGTGGCTTCCCTCGAGGCTTTCCCACGAGGCTTTCCCACAGGGCTGTCCCACGTGCCACTGTGGTGTGAGTCGATCCTCGGCTTGAAAGTCGAGGAAGTGCAGGGAAAACAGGTTTCCCTGGAATGGACTGAGATATCTGGGGACTCTGGGAATGGTGGCAGGACCCTGGAGTTCCTCTTGCCATTCCTGTGTAGAGCGCCTCCTCTTGAGATGCGACGGAAATGCCGGGAAATCTTTCCCGACCACGCAGGGAAAGCATCCCACCTCTCGAGCTAGGAGGCGGAAACGGGGCTCCTCTGGATGTGGGCGGGACTCTCGTGCTTCCTCTCGAGTGAGACGGTTATGTCGGGGAACTTCTTGAGTTGCAGCAAGGGTGTGAAGGACCCTTACGAAGTTCCAAAGGTTAGGTGTGATTAGCCTCGAGACGCCTCAGCGGAAAATGGGCCTCATCTCGCCGGAGTTGAGGACCTCCTGGATTTTCTCGAGTTGCGGCAGGTGCTCTCGACTTACGACCGGGACCTCAGGGACCCGCTCTGGTGGCCTCAGGAAAGGCCAGTCCCCATGCGAGTTGCACGGGGGCCTCTCGGGATTCCTCTCCCGTCGATGCCGGGGCCGAAGATCTTGTGTGGAGTCGGTGCTGGAACCTGAGCATTCCTCTCCAGTGCTGAAATGGATCTTGGGGTACTACTGGAGTCTCCCCAGGGGAGTCAGTCCACGTCTCGAGAGGGGGCATGCACGTGCGTTTTCCTCCCGAGCTGTAGCAGCAGTGTCACGCTTCCCTTCGCGTGGATCAAGGGATCAGGGGCTTTCCTTCGAGGCATTCCCATGAGGCTTTTCCACGAGGCTTTCCTACATGGCTGTCCCACGTGCCACAGTGGTGTGAGTCGATCCTCGGCTTGAAAGTCGAGGCAGTGCAGGGAAAACAGGTTTTCCCTGGAATGGACTGAGACATCTGGGGGACTCTGGGAATGTGGCACGAACTTGGAGTTCCTCTCGCCTATCCTGTGGAGAGCGCCTGCTCTTGAGATGCGACGGGAACGCCGGGAATTCTTTCCCGAGCACGCAGGGAAAGGATCCCTCCTCTCGAGCTAGGAGGCGGAAACGGGGCTCCTCTGGATGTGGGCGGACTCCTGTACTTCCTCTCGAGTGAAGACGGTATGTCGGGGGAACTTCTGAATTGCAGCAAGGTGTGTGAAGGACCCTTTGGAAGTTCCAGAGGTTAGTTGTGATTAGCCTCGAGAGGCCTCAGCGGAAAATGGGCCTGATCTCGCCTGGAGGGGAGAACCTCCTGGATTTTCTGGAGTTGCGGCAGGTGCTCTCGACTTACGACGGGGACATCAGGGACCCGCTCTTGTGGCCTCAGGAAATCCCAGTCCCCATGCGAGTTGCTTCGGGGGCCGCTCAGGGATTCCTCTCCCGTCGAAGCCGGGGACTAAGATCTTGTTTGGACTCCGGTGCCCGGAACCTGAGGATTCCTCTCGAGTGCTGACATGGATCTTGGGTTACTTTTGGAGTCTCCCCAGGAGAGTCAGTCCTCGTCTCGAGTGGGGGCATGCACGTGCGCTTTCCTCCCGAGCAGTAGCTGCAGTGTAGCGCTGCCCTTCCCGTGGATCAAGGGATCTGTGGCTTTCCCTCGAGGCTTTCCCACAGGGCTGTCCCACGTACCACCGTGGTGTGAGTCGATCCTCGGCTTGAAAGTAGAGGCAGTGCAGGGAAAACCAGGTTTCCCTGGAATGGACTGAGATTTTGGGGGACTCTGGGAATGGTGGCACGACTGGGGGTTCCTCTCGACTTTCCTGTCCAGAGCGCCTCCTCTTGAGTAGCGACAGGAACGCCGGGAATTATTTCCCCCCACTCAGGGAAAGGATTCCTCCTCTCGAGCTAGGAGCCGGAAATGGGGCTCCTCTGGTTGTGGGCAGGACTCTCGCGCTTCCTCTCGAATGGAGACGGGTATGTCGGGCAACTTCAGGAGTTGCAGGAAGGCTGTGAGGGACCCTTTGGAAGTTCCAGATCTTAGATATGATTAGCCTCAAGACGCCTCAGCGGAAATGGGCCTCATCTCGCCTGGAGGGGAGAACCTCCTGTACTTCCTCGAGTTGGCGGCAGGTGCTCTTGACTTACGACGGGGACCTCAGGGACCCGCTCTGGTGGCTTCAGGAAAGGCAGTCCCCATGGGAGTTGCTCGGGGGCCTCTCGGCCTTCCCCTCCCGTCGATGCCAGGGCCTAAGATCTTGTGTGGAGTCGGTGCCGGAACCTGAGGATGCCTCTCCAGTGCTGACATGGATTCTGGGGGACTTCTGGAGTCTCCCCAGGGGAGTCAGTGCTCGTCTCGAGTGGGGGCATGCATGTGCGCTTCCTCCCCTCCAGGCAAAATGAAGCCTATTTCCGCTGACACATCTCAAGGCTAAGCACACTTAAACTCTGGAACTTCCAAAGGGTCCTTCACACCCTTGCAGCAAATCAAGAAGTTCCCCGACATACCCGTCTCCACTCAAGTGGAAGCACGATAGTTCCGCCCGCATCCAGAGGAGCCCCGTTTCCGCCTCATAGCTCGAGAGGAGGGATCCTTTCCCTGCGAGGTCGGGAAAGAATTCCCGGCGTTCCCGTCGCATCTCAAGAGGAGGCGTTCTCCACAGGAAAGGCGAGAGGAACTCCAGGGACATGCCACCATTCTCCGAGTCCCCCAGATGTCTCAGTCCATTCCAGGGAAACCTGTTTCCCTGCACTGACTCGACTTTCAAGCGAGGATCGACTCACACCACTGTGGCACGTGGGACAGCCCTGTGGCAAAGCCTCGTCGGAAAGCCTCGTGGGAGAGCCTCGAGGGAAAGCCACAGATACCTTGATCCACGCGAAGGGAAGCGCGACACTGCTGCTACAGCTGGGGAGGTAAGCGCACGTGCATTCCCTCAACCGAGACGAGGACTGACTCCCCTGGGGAGACTCCAGCAGTACACCAAGATCCATGTCAGCCACTGGAGAGGAATCCTCAGGTTTCGGCACCGACTCTACGTAAGGTCTGAGGCCCCGGCATCGACGGGAGAGGAATCCGGAGAGGTCCCGAGCAACTCGCATGGGGACTGGAATTTCCTGAGGCCATCAGAGCGGGTCCCTGAGGTCCCCATCGTAAGTCGAGAGTACCTACCGCAACTCGAGAATATCCAGGAGTTTCTCCCCTCCAGGCGAGATGAGGCCCATTTCCGCTGAGGCGTCTTGGGGCTAATCACACCTAACATCTGGAACTTCCAAAGCGTCCTTCACACCCTTGCTGCAACTCAAGAAGTCCCCCGACATACCCGTCTCCACTCGAGAGGAAGCACAGGAGTCCTGCCCACATCCAGATGATCCCCGTTTCCGCCTCATAGCTCGAGAGGTGGGATGCTTTTCGCTGCGTGGTCGGGAAAGAATTCCCGGCGTTCCCGTCGCATCTCAAGAGGAGGCGCTCTCCTCAGGAAAGGCGAGAGGAACTCCAGCGTCGTGCCACCATTCCCAGAGTCCCCCAGATGTCTCAGTCCATTCCAGGGAAAACTGTTTTCCCTGCACTGCCTCGACTTTCAAGCCGAGGATCGACTCACACCACGGTGGCACGTGGGACAGCCCTGTGGGAAAGCCTCCTGGGAAAGCATCGAGGGAAAGCCACTGCTCCCTTGATCCACGTGAAGGGAAGCGTAACACTCCTGCAGGAGCTCGGGAGGAAAGCGCACGTGCCTGCCCCCCACTCGAGTCGAGGTCTGACTCCCCTGGGGAGACTCCAGAAGTACCCCAAGATCCATGTCAGCACTGGAGAGGAATCCTCAGGTTCCGGCATCGACTCCACACAAGGTCTTAGGCCCCGGCATCGACGGGAGAGGAATCCTGAAAGGCCCCCTTGCAACTCCCATGGGCACTGGCCTTTCGTGAGGCCACGAGAGCGGCGTCCCTGACGTCCCTGTCGTAACTCGAGAGACCCTGCCCAACTCTAGAAAATCCAGGAGGTTCTCCCCTCCAGGCGAGATGAGGCCCATTTCCTCGGAGGCGTCTGGAGGCTCATCACACCTAAACTCTGGAAATTCAAAAGGGTCCTTGCTGCAACTCAAGAAGTTCCCCGACATACCCGTCTCCACTCCGAGAGGAAGCACGAGGTCCCGCCCACATCCAGAGGAGACGCCTTTTGGTATCGAAGCTCGACATGAGGGATCCTTTCCCTGCTTGGTCAGGAAATAATACCCGCCATTTCCGCTCGCTTTTCAAGGGGAAGCGCTCTCCACAGGAAAGGCGAGAGGAACTCCAGGGTCGTGCCACGATTCACAGAGTCGCCCAGATGTCACAGTCCATTCCAGAGGAAACTGTTTTTTCCTGCACTGCCTCGAATTTTCACGGCGAGGATCGACTCACACCACGGTGGCACGTGGGATAGCCCTGTCGGAAAGCCTCGTGGAAATCCTCTTGGGAAAGCCTCGAGGGAAAGCCACAGATCCCTTGATCCACGCGAAGGGAAGCGTGACACTGCTGCTACATCTCGGGAGAAAGCGCACGTGCATGCCCCCACTCGAGACAAGGACTCACTCCCCTGGGGAGACTCCAGAAGTACCCCAAGATCCATGTCAGCACTGGAGAGGAATCCTCAGGTTCTGGCACCATCTCCACACAAGGTCTTAGGCCTCGGCATCGACGGGAGAGGAATCCCGAGAGGCCCCCGAGCAATTCGCATGGGGACTGGTCTTTCCTGAGGCCACCAGAGCAGGTCCCTGAGGTCCCGGTCGTAAGTTCTGAGCACCTGCCTCAACTGGAGGTAATCCAGGTTGTTCTTCCCTGCAGGCGAGATGAGGCCCATTTCCGCTGAGCCATATCCAGGCTAATCACACCTAACCTGTGGAACTTCCAAAGGGTCCTTCACAACCTTGCTGCAACTCAAGAAACTCCCCGACATACCCGTCTCCAGTGGAGAGGAAGCACGAGAGTCCCGCCCACATACAGAGGAGCCCCGATTCCGCCTCCTAGTTCGAGAGGAGGGATCCTTTCCTGCGTGGTCGGTAAAGAATTCCCGGCGTTCCCATCGAATCTCAAGAGGAGGCGCTCTCCACAGGAAAGGCGAGAGGAAATCCAGGTTCGTGCCACCATTCCCAGAGTCACCCAGATGTCTCTGTCCATTCCAGGGAAACCTGTTTTCCCTGCAATGCCTCGACTTTCAAGCCGAGGATCGACTCACACCACGGTGGCACGTGGGACAGCCCTGTGGGAAAGGCTCGTGGGAAAGCCTCGTGGGAAAGGCTCGTGGGAAAGCCTCGAGGGAAAGCCACTGATCCCTTGAACCACGCGAAGGGAAGCGTATCACTGCTGCTAGAGCTCGGGAGGAAAGCGCACGTGCCTGCCCTCACTCGAGTCGATGTCTGACTCCCCTGGGGAGACTCCAAGAAGTACCCCAAGACCCATGTCACACTGGAGAGGAATCCTCAGGTTCCGGCACCGGACTCCACACAAGGTCTTAGACCCCGGCATCGATGGGACACGTATCCCGAGAGGGCCCCGAGCAACTCGCATGGGGACTGGCCTTCCCTGAGGGCCCCCAGTGGCGCGGTCCCTGAGGTCCCCGTCGTATGTCGAGAGCACCTGCCACAACTCGAGAAAATCCAGGAGGTTCTCCCCTCCAGGCGAGATGAGGCCCATTTCCGCTGAGGCGTCTCGAAGCTAATCACACCTAACCTCTGGAACTTCCAAAGGGTCCTTCACACCCTTGCTGCAACTCAAGAAGTTCCCCGACATACCCGTCTCCACTCGAGAGGAAGCACGAGAGTCCCGCCACATCCAGAGGAGCCCCTTTTCTCCCTCATAGCTCGAGACGAGGGATCCTTTCACTGTGTGTCGGGAAAGAATTCCTGGGGTTCCCGTCGCATCTCCAGAGGAGGCGCTCTCCACAGGAAAGGCGAGAGGAACTCCAGGGTGCATGCCACCATTCACAGAGTCCCCCAGATATCTCAGTCCATTCCAGGGAAACCTGTTTTCCCTGCAGTGCCTCGACTTTTCAAGCCGAGGATCGACTCACACCACGGTGGCACGTGGGACAGCCCTGTGGGAAAGACTCGTGGGAAAACCTCGTGGGAAATCCTCGAGGGAAAGCCACAGATCCCTTGATCCACGCCAAGGGAAGGGTAACACTGCTGCTACAGCTCGGGAGGAAAGCGCACGTGCATGCCACCAGTGAAGACGAGGACTGACTTCCCTGGGGAGACTCCAGAAGTCCCTCCAAGATCCATGTCAGCACTGGAGAAGGAATCCTGAGGTTCCGGCACCATCTCCACACAATGTCTTAGGCCCCGGCATCGACGGGAGAGGAATCCCGAGAGGCCCACGAGCAATTCCCATGGGGACTGGTCTTTCCTGAGGCCACCAGAGCAGGTCCCTGAGGTCGGTCGTAAGTTGTGAGCAGCTGCCTCAACTGGAGAAAATCCAGGAGGTTCTCCCCTCCAGGCGCGATGAGGCCCATTTCCGCTGAGGCGTCTGGAAGCTAATCACACCTAATCTCTGGAAATTTCAAAGGGTTCTTCACAACCTGGCTGCAACTCAAGAAATTCCCCGACATTCCCGTCTCCACTCGAGAGGAAGCACAGGAGTCCTGCCCACATCCAGATGAGCCCGAATCCGCCTCATAGCTCGAGAGGTGGGATCCTTTCCCTGTGTGGTCGGGAAAGAATTCCCGGCGTTCCCTTCGCATCTCAAGAGAAGGCGCTCTCCTCTGGAAAGGCGAGAGGAAATCCAGGTTCGTGACACCATTCCCACAGTCCCCAGATGTCTCAGTCCATTCCAGGGAAAACTGTTTTCCCTGCACTGCCTCGACTTTCAAGCCGAGGATCGACTCACACCACGGTGGCACGTGGGACAGCCCTGTGGGAAAGCCTCGAAGGAAAGCCTCGAGGGCTAGCCACAGATCCCTTGATCCACGTGAAGGGACACGTGACACTGCTGCTACAGCTCGGGAGGAAAGCTCACGTGCATGCCCCCACTCGAGACGAGGACTGACTCCCCTGGGGAGACTCCAGAAGTACCCCAAGATGCATGTCAGCACTGGAAAGGTGTCCTCAGGTTCCGGCACCGACTCCACACAAGGTCGTAGGCTCCAGCATCGACAGGAGAGGAATTCCGAGAGGCCCCCGAGCATCTCGCTTGGGGACTTGCCTTTCCTGAGGCCACCAGTGCGGGTCCCTGAGGTCCCCGTCGTATGTCGAGAGCACCTGCCGCAACTCGAGAAAATCAGGAGGTTCTCCCTTCCAGGCGAGCTGAGGCCCATTTCCGCTGAGGCATCTCGATGCTAATCACACCTAACCTAAGGAACTTTCAAAGGGTTCTTCACACCCTTGCTGCAACTCAAGAAGTTCCCCAACATACCCGTCTCCACTCGAGATGAAGCACGAGAGTCCCGCCCACATCTAGAGGAGCCCCGTTTCCACCTCCTAGCTCGAGACGGGGGATCCTTTCAGTGCGTGGTCGGGAAAGAATTCCCGGTGTTCCCGTCGCATCTCAAGAGGAGGCGCTCTCCACAGGAAAGGCGAGAGGAACTCCAGGGTCGTGCCACCATTCCGAGAGTCCCCAGATGTCTCAGTCCATTCCAAGGAAACCTGTTTTCCCTGCACTGCCTCGACTTTCAAAAAGCTGATCAACTCACACCACGGTGGCACGTGAGATAGCCCTGTGGGAAAGCCTCGGGGAAAGCCTCGTGGGAAAGCCTCGTGGGAAAGCCTCGAGGGAAAGCCACAGATCCCTTGATCCACGCGAAGGGATGCATGACACTACTGCTACAGCTCAGGAGGACAGCGCACGTGCATGCCCCCACTCGAGACGAGGACTGACTCCCTTGGGGAGACTCCAGAAGTACCCAAGATCCATGTCAGAACTGGAGAGGAATCCTCAGGATCCGGCACCGATTCCACACAAGGTCTTAGGCCCCGGCATCGACGGGAGAGGAATCCCGAGAGGCCCCAAGCAACTCGCATGGGACTGGCCTTTCCTGAGGCCAGCAGAGCGGGTCCCTGAGGTCCCCGTCGTAAGTCGAGAGCACCTGCCGCAACTCGACAAAATCCAGGTGGTTCTCCCTTCCAGATGAGAAGAGGGCCATTTCCGCTGAGGCGTCTTGAGGCTAATCACACCTAACTTCTGGAACTTCCAAAGGGTCCTTCACACCCTTGCTGCAACTCAAGAAGTTCCCCAACATACCCGTCTCCATTCGAGAGGAAGCACGAGAGTCCGCCCACATCCAGAGGAGCCCCTATTCTGCCTCCTAGCTCGAGTTAGCTCGAGTCGGGGGATCCTTTTCCTGCGTGTTTTAGGAAATAATTCCCGGTGTTTCCGTCGCATCTCAAGAGGCGCTCTCCACAGGAAAGGCAAGAGGAACTGCAGGGTCGTGCCACCATTTCCACAGTCCCC
>NW_017196070.1:0-8651 GCF_001704415.2 Capra hircus
AGGCTCCTCTGGATGTGGGCGGGAATCTCGTGCTTCCTCTCGAGTGGAGACGGTATGTCGGGAACTTCTGAGTTGCAGCAAGGGTGTGAAGGACCCTTTCGAAGTTCCAGAGGTTAGGTGTGATTAGCCTCGAGACGCCTCAGCGGAAATGGGCCTCATCTCGACTGGAGGGAGAACCTCCTGGATTTCTCGAGTTGCGGCAGGTGCTCTCGACTTACGACGGGACCTCAGGGACCCGCTCTGGTGGCCTCAGGAAATGCCAGTCCCCATGCGAGTTGCTCGGGGCCTCTCGGGATTCTCTCCCCTCGATGCGGGGTCTAAGATCTTGTGTGGAGTCGGTGCCGGAACCTGAGATTCCTCCCCAGTGCTGACATGGATCTTGGGTACTTCTGGATTCTCCCCAGGGAGTCAGTCCTCGTCTCGAGTGGGGCATGCACGTTCGCTTTCCTCCCGAGCTGTAGCAGCAGTGTCACACTTCCCATCGCGTATATCAAGGGATCTGTGGCTTTCCCACGAGGCTTTCCCACAGGGCTGTCCCACGTGCCACCGTGGTGTGAGTCGATCCTCGCTTGGAAAGTCGAGCAGTGAAGTGAAAGCAGGTTTCCTGGAATGGACTGAGACATCTGGGGGACTCTGGGAATGGTGGCATGACCGGGGAGTTCCTCTCGCCTTTCCTGTGGAGAGCGCAGACTCTTGAGATGCGACCGGAACGCCGGGAATTCTTTCCCGACCACACAGGGAAAGGATCCCTCCTCTCGACCCAGGAGGCAGAAACGGGACTCCTTTGGATTTGGGCGGGACTCTCCTGCTTCCTCTCGAGTGGAGACTGGTATGTCGAGGAACGTGTTGAGTTGCAGCAAGGGTGTGAAGCATCCTTTGGAAGTTCCAGAGGTTAGCTGTGATTAGCCTTGAGACCCTCAGCAGAAATGGGCCTCATCTCGCCTGGAGGGGAGAACCTCCTGGATTTTCTCGAGTTGCGGCAGGTGCTCTCGACTTACGACGGGGACCTCAGGGACCCGCTCTGGTGGCCTCAGGAAAGGCCAGTCCCCATGCCAGTTGCTCGGGGGCCTCTCGGGATTCCTCTCCCGTCGATGCCGGGGCCTGAGACCTTGTGTGGAGTCGGTGCCGGAACCTGAGGATTCCTCTCCAGTGCTGACATGCATCTTGGGGTACTTCTGGAGTCTCCCCAGGGGAGTCAGTCCTCGTCTCGAGTGGGGGCATGCACGTGCGCTTTCCTCCCTAGCTGTAGCAGCAGTGTCGCGCTACCCTTCGCGTGGATCAAGGGATCTGTGGCTTTCCCTCGAGGCTTTCCCACGAGGCTTTCCCACGAGGCTTTCCCACAGGGCTGTCCCACGTGCCACCGTGGTGTGAGTGGATCCTCGGCTTCAAAGTCGAGGCAGTGCAGGGAAAACAGGTTTCCCTGGAATGGACTGAGACATCTGGGGGACGCTGGGAATGGTGGCACGACCCTGGAGTTCCTCTCGCCTCTCCTGTGGAGAGCGCCTCCTCTTGACATGCGACGGGAACGCGGGGAATTCTTTCCCCACCACGCAGAGAAAGGATCCCTCCTCCCGAGCTAGGAGTCGGAAACGGGTCTCCTCTGGATGTGGGCGGGACTCTCGTGCTTCCTCTCAAGTGGAGACGGGTATGTCGGGGAACTTCTTGAGTTGCAGCAAGGGTGTGAAGGACCCTTTGGAAGTTCCAGATGTTAGATGTGATTAGCCTCCAGACGCCTCAGCGGAAATGGGCCTCATCTCGCCTGGAGGTGAGAACCTCCTGCATTTTCTCAAGTTGCAGCAGGTGCTCTCGACTTACGACAGGGACCTCAGGGACCCGCTCTGGAGGCCTCAGGAAAGGCCAGTCCCATGCGAGTTGCTCGGGGGCCTCTCGGGATTCCTCTCCCGGTGATGCCGGGGCCTAAGATCTTGTGTGGAGTGGGTGCCGGAACCTGAGGATTCCTCTCCAGTGCTGACATGGAACTTGGGGTACTTCTGAAGTCTCCCCAGTGGAGTCAGTCCTCATCTCGACTGAGGGCATGCACATGCGATTTCCTCCCGAGCTGTAGCAGCAGTGTCACGCTTTCCTTCGCGTGGATCAAGGGATCTGTGGCTTTCCCTCGAGGCTTTCCCACGAGGCTTTCCCACGAGGCTTTCCCACAGGGCTGTCCCAAGTGCCACCGTGTTGTGAGTCGTTCCTCGGTTTGAAAGTCGAAACAGTGCAGGGAAAACAGGTTTCCCTGGAATGGACTGAGACATCTGGGGGACTCTGGGAATGTGGCTCGACATTGGAGTTCCTCTCGCCTTTCCTGTGGAGAGCGCCTCATCTTGAGATGCGACGGGAACGCCGGGAATTCTTTCCGACCACGCAGGGAAAGGATCCCTCCTCTCGAGCTAGGAGGCGGAAACCAGGCTCCTCTGGATGTGGGCGGGACTCTCGTGCTTCCTCTCGAGTGGAGACGGGTATGTCGGGGAACTTCTTGAGTTGCAGCAAGGGTGTGAAGGACCCTTTCGAAGTTCCAGAGGTTAGGTGTGATTAGCCTCCAGACGCCTCAGCGGAAATGGGCCTCATCTCGACTGGAGGGGAGAACCTCCTGGATTTTCTCGAGTTGCGGCAGGTGCTCTCGACTTACGACGGGGACCTCAGGGACCCGCTCTGGTGGCCTCAGGAAAGGCCAGTCCCCATGCGAGTTGCTCGGGGGCCTCTCGGGATTCCTCTCCCGTCGATGCCGGGGCCTAAGATCTTGTGTGGAGTCGGTGCCGGAACCTGAGGATTCCTCCCCAGTGCTGACATGGATCTTGGGGTACTTCTGGATTCTCCCCAGGGGAGTCAGTCCTCGTCTCGAGTGGGGGCATGCACGTTCGCTTTCCTCCCGAGCTGTAGCAGCAGTGTCACGCTTCCCATCGCGTATATCAAGGGATCTGTGGCTTTCCCACGAGGCTTTCCCACAGGGCTGTCCCACGTGCCACCATGGTGTGAGTGGATCCTCGGCTTCAAAGTCGAGGCAGTGCAGGGAAACAGGTTTCCCTGGAATGGACTGAGACATCTGGGGGACGCTGGGAATGGTGGCACGACCCTGGAGTTCCTCTCGCCTCTCCTGTGGAGAGCGCCTCCTCTTGACATGCGACGGGAACGCGGGGAATTCTTTCCCCACCACGCAGAGAAAGGATCCCTCCTCCCGAGCTAGGAGTCGGAAACGGGTCTCCTCTGGATGTGGGCGGGACTCTCGTGCTTCCTCTCAAGTGGAGACGGGTATGTCGGGGAACTTCTTGAGTTGCAGCAAGAGTGTGAAGGACCCTTTGGAAGTTCCAGATGTCAGATGTGATTAGCCTCCAGACGCCTCAGCGGAAATGGGCCTCATTTCGCCTGGAGGGTAGAACCTCCTGCATTTTCTCGAGTTGCGGCAGGTGCTCTCGACTTACGCCAGGGACCTCAGGGACCCGCTCTGGTGGCCTCAGGAAAGTCCAGTCCGCATGCGAGTTGCTCGGGGGTCTCTCGGGATTCCTCTCCCGTCGATGCCGGGGCCTAAGACCTTGTGTGGAGTCGGTGCCGGAACTGAGGATTCCTCTCCAGTGCTGACATGGATCTTGGGGTACTTCTGGATTCTTCCCAGGGGAGTCAGTCCTCGTCTCGAGTTGGGGCATTCACGTGCGCTTTTCTCCCGAACTGCAGCAGCAGTGTCGCGCTTCCCTTCCCGTGGATCAAGGGATCTGTGGCTTTCCCTTGAGGCTTTCCCACGAGGCTTTCCCAAGAGGCTTTGCCACAGGGCTGTCCCACGTGCCACCGTGGTGTGAGTGGATCCTCGGCTTCAACATCGAGGCCGTGCAGGGAAAACTGGTTTCCCTGGAATGGACTGAGGTATCTGGGGGACTCTGGGAATGGTGGCACGACCCTGGAGTTCCTCTCGCCTTTCCTGTGGAGAACGCCTCCTCTTGAGATGCGACCGGAACGCGAGGAATTCTTTCCCCACCACGCACGGAAAGGATCCCTCCTCTCGAGCTAGGAGTCGGAAACGGGTCTCCTCTGGATGTGGGCGGGAATCTCGTGCTTGCTCTCGAGTGGAGACGGGTATGTCGGGGAACTTCTTGAGTTGAAGCAATGGTGTGAAGGACCCTTTGGAAGTTCCAGAGGTTAGATGTGATTAGCCTCCAGACACCTCAGCGGAAATGGGCCTGATCTCGCCTGGAGGGTAGAACCTCCTGCATTTTCTCGAGTTGTGGCAGGTGCTCTCGACTTACAACAGGGACCTCAGGGACCCGCTCTGGTGGCCTCAGGAAAGGCCAGTCTGCATGCGAGTTGCTCGGGGGCCTCTCGGGATTCCTCTCCCGGTGATGCCGGGGCCTAAGATCTTGTGTGGAGTCGGTGCTGGAACCTGAGGATTCTTCTCCAGTGCTGACATGGATCTTGGGGTACTTCTGGAGTCTCCCCAGGGGAGTCAGTCCTCGTCTCGAGTGGGGGCATGCACGTGCGCTTCCCTCCCGAGCTGTAGCAGCAGTGTCACGCTTCCCTTCGCGTGGATCAAGGGATCTGTGGCTTTCCCTCGAGGCTTTCCCACGAGGCTTTCCCCTGAGGCTTTCCCACAGGGCTGTCCAACGTGCCACCGCGGTGTGAGTCGATCCTCGGCTTGAAGGTGGAGGCAGTGCAGGGAAAACAGGTTTCCCTGGAATGGACTGAGACATTTGGTGGACTCTGGAAATGGTGGCACGACCCTGGAGTTTCTCTCGCCTTTCCTGTGGAGAGCACCTCCTCTTGAGTTGCGACGGAAACGCCGGGAATTCTTTCCCGAGCACGCAGGGAAAGGATCCCTCCGTCGAGCTAGGAGGCGGAAACGGGGCTCCTTTGGATGTGGGCGGGACTCTCGTGCTTCCTCTCGAGTGCAGACGGGTATGTCGGGGAACTTCTTGAGTTGCAAAAAGGGTCTGAAGGACCCTTTGGAAGTTCCGGAGGTTAGGTGTGAAAATCTTCGAGACGCCTCAGCGGAAATGGGCCTCATCTCGCCTGGAGGGGAGAACCTCCTGGATTTTCTCGAGTTGCGGCAGGTGCTCTCGACTTACGACGGGGACCTCAGGGACCCGCTCTCGGTGGCCTCAGTAAAGGCCAGTCCCCATGCGACTTGCTCGGGGCCTCTCGGGATTCCTCTCCCGTCGAAGTCGGGGCCTAAGACCTTGTGTGGAGTCGGTGCCGGAACCTGAGCATTCCTCTCCAGTGCTGACATGGATCTTGGGGTACTTCTGAGTCTCCCCAGGGGAGTCAGTCCTCGTCTCGAGTGGGGGCCTGCACGTGAGCTTTCCTCTCGAGCTGTAGCAGCAGTGTCACGCTGGCTTAAGACCTTGTGTGGCGTCGGTGCCGGAACCTGAGAATTCCTCTCCAGTGCTGACATGGATTTTGGGGTACTTCTGAGTCTCCCCAGGGGAGTCAGTCCTCGTCTGGAGTGGGGGCCTGCAGGTGCGCTTTCCTCTCGAGCTCTAGTAGCAGTGTCACGCTTCCCTTCGCTTGGATCAAGGGATCTGTGGCTTTCCCTCGGGGCTTTCCCTCGAGGCTTTCCCAGGAGGCTTTCCCACGAGGCTTTCCCACAGGGCTGTCCCACGTACCACCGTGGTGTGAGTCGATCCTTGGCTTGAAAGTAGAGACAGTGCAGGGAAAACAGGTTTCCCTGGAATGGACTGAGACATCTGGGGGACTCTGGGAATGGTGGACCGACGCTGGAGTTCCTCCTGCCTTTCCTGTGCAGAGCGCCTCCTCTTGAGAAGCGACGGGAACGCGGGGAATTCATTCCCCACCTCGCAGGGAAAGGATCCCTCCTCTCGAGCTAGGAAGCGGAAACGGAGCTCCTCTGGATGTGGGCGGAACTATCATGCTTCTTCTAGTGTGGAGAGGGGTAAGTCGGGGAACTTCTTGAGTTGCAGCAAAGGTTTGAAGGACCCTTTGGAAGTTCCAGAGGTGAGGTGTGGTTTAGCCTTCAAGACGCCTCAGCGGAAATGGGCCTCATGTCGCCTGGAGGGGAGAACCTCCTGGATTTTCTCGAGGTGCGGCAGGTGCTCTCGAAGTACGACGGGGACCTCAGGGACCCACTCTGGTGTCCTCAGGAAAGGCCAGTCCCCAAGAGAGTTGCCTCGGGGTCCCCTCGGGATTTCCACTCCCGTCGAAGCTGGGGCCTAAGACCTTGTGTGGAGCCAGTGCCGGAACCTGTGGATTCCTGTCCAGTGCTGACATGAATCTTGGGTACTTCTGGATACTCCCCAGGGGAGTCAGTCCTCGTCTCGAGTGGGGCATGCACGTGCGCTTTCCTCCCGAGCTGTAGCAGCAGTGTCGCGCTTTCCCTTCGCGTGGATCAAGGGATCTGTGGCTTTCCCTCGGAGGTTTTCCCACGAGGCTTTCCCACGAGGCTTTCCCACAGGGCTGTCCCACGTGCCACCATGGGTGTGAGTCGATCCTCGGCTTGAAAGTACGAAGGCAGTGCAGGGAAAACAGGTTTCCCTGGAATGGACTGAGACATCTCGGGGACTCTGGGAATGATGGCACGACCCTGGAGTTCCTCTAGCCTTTCCTGTGGAGAGCGCCTCCTCTTGAGATGCGATGGAAACGCCCGGGAATTCTTTCCCGACCACGCAGGGGAAAGGATCCCTCTCTCGAGCTAGGAGGCGGAAACGGGCTCCTCTGGATGTGGGCGGGACTCTCGTGCTTCCTCTCGAGTGGAGACGGGTATGTCGGGAACTTTTGAGTTTGCCAGCAAGGGTGTGAAGGACCCTTTGGAAGTTCCAGAAGTTAGGTGTCATTAGCCTCGAGAGGCCTCAGCGCAAATGGGCCTCATCTCGCCTGGAGGGGAGAACCTCCTGGATTTTCTCAGTTGCGCAGGTGCTCTCGACTTACGACGGGGACATCAGGGACCCGCTCTGGTGGCCTCAGGAAAGGCCAGTCCCCATGCGAGTTGCTCGGGGGCTCTCGGGATTCCTCTCCCGTCGATGCGGGGCCTAAGACCTTGTGTGGAGTCGGTGCCCGAAACTGAGGATTCCTCTCCAGTGCTGACATGGATCTTGGGATACTTCTGCAGTCTCCCCAGGGGAGTCAGTCCTCCTCTCGAGTGGGGGCATGCACGTGTGCTTTCCTCCCAGCTGTAGCAGCAGTGTCACGCTTCCCTTCCCATGGATCAAAGGATCTGTGGCTTTCCTTCGAGGCATTCCACGAGGCTTTCCCACGAGGCTTTCCCACCAGGCTTTCCCACAGGCTTCCATGTGCGACCGTGATGTGAGTCGATCTCGGCTTGAAAGTCGAGGCAGTGCAGGGAAAACAGGTTTCCCTGGAATGGACTGAGAATTGGGTGCTGGGAATGGTGACACGACACTGGAGTTCCTATCGCCTTTCCTGTGGAGAGGGCCTCCTCTTGAGATGCAAGGGGAACACTGGGAATTCTTTCCCGATCACGCAGGGAAAGGATTCCTCCTCTCGAGTAGGAGGCGGAAACGCGGCACCTCTGGTTGTGGCGGGACTCTCGTGCTTCCTCTCGAATGGAGACGGGTATGTCGGGAACTTCTTGAGTTGCAGAAAAGGTGTGAGGGACCCTTTGGAAGTTCCAGATGTTAGATGTGATTTGCCTCAGACTCCTCAGCGGAAATGGGCCTCATCTCGCCTGGAGGGGAGAACCTCCTGGATTTTCTCGAGTTGCGACAGGTGCTCTCGACTTACATCGGGGATCTCAGGGACCCGCTCTGTGTGCCTCAGGAAAGGCCAGTCCCCATGCGAGTTGCTCGGGGCCTCTCGGATTCCTCTCCCGTCGATGCCGGGCCTAAGACCTTGTGTGGAGTCGGTCCCGGACCCTGAGGATTCCTCTCCATTGCTGACATGGATCTTGGGGTACTTCTGGAGTCTCTCCAGGGGAGTCAGTCCTCGTCTCGAGTGGGGGCATGCACGTGCGCTTCCTCCCGAGCTGTAACAGCAGTGTCACGCTTCCCTTCTTGTGAATCAAGGATCTGTGGCTTTCCCTTGAGGCTTTCCCAGGAGGCTTTCCCAGGAAGTTTTCCCACAGGGCTATCCCACGAGCCACCGTGGTGTGAGTCGATCCACGGCTTGAAAGTCGAGGCAGTGCAGGGAAGACAGGTTTCCCTGGAATGGACTGAGACATCTGGGGGACTCTGGGAATGGTGGCACGACCCTGGAGTTCCTCTCGCCTTTCCTGTGGAGAGCGCCTCCTCTTGAGATGCGACGGGAACCGCGGAATTCTTTCACGACCACGCAGGGAAAGGATCCCACCTCTCAATCTAGGAGGCCTAAAACGGGGCTCCTCTGTATGTGGGCGGGACTCTCGTGCTTCCTCTCGAGTGGAGTCGGGTATGTCGGGGAACTTCTTGAGTTGTAGCAAGGGTGTGAAGGACCCTTTGGAAGTTCCAGACTTTAGTGTGAATAGCCTCGAGACGCCTCAATGGAAATGGCCTCATCTCGCCTGGAGGGGAGAACCTCCTGATTTTCTCGAGTTGCGGCAGGTGCTCTTGACTTCTGACGGGGACTCAGGGACCTGCTCCGGTGGCCTCAGGAAAAGCCAGTCCCCATGCGAGTTGCTCGCGGGCCTCTCGGGATTCCCTCCCGTCGATGCTGGGGCCTAAGACCTGGTGTGGATTCGGTGCCGGAACGTGAGCTTTTCCTCTCCAGTGCTGACATGG
>NW_017196071.1:0-8650 GCF_001704415.2 Capra hircus
GGCCCGGCGGGCGGGGCACGCGCCGAGCAGGCGGGGGCGCAGGGCGCCGCCAGCAGGGCGGGCCGCAGGGGCGGCGGCCCCGGAGGGGGGCGGGGGGCAGGAACCCAGACACGCAGGAGCAGGCCCCAAACACCGGCACAGGGCGCGGGCGGGGGAGAGAGGGCGAGGAACCGACGGCGGGCAGACACGGGCGGGGCACCCAAGGAAGCAGCCGCCGGGGGGCGGGGCGGAAAAACCCCAGCCAGGGGCCCGGGGAGCCGGGGCGCGCGGGGCGGCCGGGAGGCGGGCGGCCGAGCAACCGCGGGGGAGCCCGGCAGGGGCCCGGCCCGGCCCGCGGACAGAGCGCGCACGGCGGAGCCCGGGGCAGGGGCAACCACCACCCCCGAAGCCCGCCCCAACACGCCGGGACCGAGGGGCAAAGGCAAGGCAGGAGCGATGGGAGCGGAGGCAAGGAAGGCACCAGGGCGGCGCCCAGGCGCGCGCAGACAGCGCCGGCCCGGGAGGGAGCCGAAAAGCAAGGCAAGGCGGGGCAAGGCGAGCCCCCGGCGAGCAGCCGCGCGCCAGAAACGCGGCCAGAGCGGGGCGCGGAGCAGAGCGAGAGCGCGGCCGGACGGGAGGCCACGGAGCGCCGCGGCAAGCAGGGCGGGCCGCGGGACGGGGCGCGGCGGCCGCCGCGGCCGAGGGGCGCGCGACACGGCGGCGCGGCGGGCGGGCAGCGGGCGCGCAGGGGCGCGCAGGGCGCCGCCAGCAGGGCGGGCCGCAGGCGGCGGCGGCCCCGGAGGGGGGCGGGGGCGGGGAACCCAGACAGACACGCAGGAGCAGGCCCCAACACCGGCACAGGGGCGCGGCGGGGGAGGAGAGGGCGAGGGAACCGACGGCGGGCAGACACGGGCGGGCACCCAAGGAAGCAGCCGCCGGGGGGGGGGGGAAAAACCCAGCCAGGGGCCCGGGGGAGCCGGGGGCGCCGGGGGGCGCGGAAGCGGGGCGGCCAAGCAACCGCGGGAGGAGCCCGGCAGGGGCCCGGCCCGGCCCGCGGACAGAAGCGCACGGCGGAGCCCGGGGCAGGGGGCAACCCACCAGCCCCGAAGCCGCGCCGGAAGGAGACGGGGACCGAAGGGCAAGGCAAGGCAGGAGGGGAGCGGAGGCAAGAAAGGCGCAGGGGCGACGCCAGGCGCCGCGGCCGGCGCCGGCCGGGAGAGGCAGCCGAAAAGCAAGGCAAGGCGGGGCAAGGCGAGCCCCCGGCCAGAGCAGCCGCGCGCCAGGAACGCGGCCAGAGCGGGGCGCGGAGCAGAGCGAGAGCGCGGCCGGACGGGAGGCGCACGGAGCGCCGGGCAAGCAGGGCGGGCAGGGGACGGCGGGGGGGCCGCCGCGGCCCCCGAGGAGGCGCGCGGCCCGGCGGGCGGGGCACGCGCCGAGCAGGCGGGGGCGCAGGGCGCCGCCAGCAGGGCGGGCCGCAGGGGCGGCGGCCCGGAGGGGGGCGGGGGCAGGAACCCAGACACGCAGGAGCAGGCCCCAAACACCGGCACAGGGCGCGGCGGGGGGAGGAGAGGGCGAGGGAACCGACGGCGGGCAGACACGGGCGGGGCACCCAAGGAAGCAGCCGCCCGGGGGCGGGGCGGAAAACCCCAGCCAGGGGCCCGGGGAGCCGGGGGCGCGCGGGGGCGCGGAGGCGAGGCGGCCGAGAAACCGCGGGAGGAGCCCGGCAGGGGCCCGGCCCGGCCCGCGGACAGAGCGCGCACGGCGGAGCCCGGGGCAGGGGGCAACCCACCACCCCCGAACCCCCCAACACGCCGGGCACCGAGGGGCAAAGGCAAGCAGGAGGGAGCGGAGGCAAGGAAGGCACCAGGGGCGGCGCCCAGGCGCGCGCAGACAGCGCCGGCCGGGGAGGGAGCCGAAAAGCAAGGCAAGGCGGGGCAAGGCGAGCCCCGGCCGAGCAGCCGCGCGCCAGAAACGCGGCCAGAGCGGGCGCGGAGCAGAGCGAGAGCGCGGCCGGACGGGAGGCCCACGGAGCGCCGGGCAAGCAGGGCGGGCGCGGACGGGGGCGCGGCCGCCGCGGCGCCCGAGGAGGCGCGCGACACGGCGGGCGGGGCGCGCGCCGAGCAGGCGGGGCGCGCAGGGCGCCGCCAGCAGGGCGGGCCGCAGGGCGGCGGCCCCGGAGGGGAGGCGGGGGCGGGAACCCAGACACGCAGGAGAAGGCCCCAACCACCGGCACAGGGCGCGGCGGCGGGGGAGGAGAGGGCGAGGGAACCGACGGCGCACACACGGGCGAGGCACCCACGGAGGCAGCCGCGGGAGGGGGAGGCAAAACCCAGCCAGGGGCCCGGGGAACCGGGGGCGCGCCGGGCGGAGCGGGGGCGGGGCGGCCAAGAACCGCGGAAGGAGCCCGGCGGGGCCCGGCGCGGCCCGCGGACAGAGCGGCACGGCGGGAGCCCGGGCAGGGGGCAACCCACCAGCCCCGAAGCCCGCCGCAAGGACGCGGGGGACCGAAGGGCAAAGGCAAGGCAGGGGGAGAGCGGAAGCCAGGAAGGCGCCAGGGCGGGGCGAGCCGCACACAGCCGGCGCCGGCCGGGGAGGGAGCCGGAAAGCAAGGCAAGGCGGCGCAAGGCGCGCCGAGGCAGAGCAGCGGGGGCCAGGAACGCGGCCAGAGCGGGCCGCGGAACAGAGCGAGAGAGCGGCCGGACGGGAGGCGCACGGAGCGGCGGGGAAGCAGGGGGCAGCGGGACGGGACGGGCGGCGCCGCGGCCCCCGAGGAGGCGCGCGGCCCGGCGGGCGGGCACGCGCCGAGCAGGCGGGGCGCAGGGCGCCGCCAGCAGGGCGGGCCGCAGGGGCGGCGGCCCCGGAGGGGGGGCGGGGGCAGGAACCCAGACACGCAGGAGCAGGCCCCAAACACCGGCACAGGGCGCGGCGGGGAGGAGAGGGCGAGGGAACCGACGGCGGGCAGACACGGGGGGCACCCAAGGAAGCAGCCGCCGGGGGGCGGGGCGGAAAACCCCAGCCAGGGGCCCGGGGAGCCGGGGGCGCGGGGGCGCGGAAGCGGGCGGCCAAGCAACCGCGGGAGGAGCCCGGCAGGGGCCCGGCCCGGCCCGCGGACAGAGGCGCACGCGGGAGCCCGGGGCAGGGGCAACCCACCAGCCCCGAAGCGCGCCGGAAGGAGGACGGGGACCGAAGGGCAAAGGCAAGGCAGGAGGGGAGCGGAGGCAAGAAAGGCGCCAGGGGCGACGCCCAGGCGCCGGCGGCCGGCGCCGGCCGGGAGAGGCAGCCGAAAAGCAAGGCAAGGCGGGGCAAGGCGAGCCCCGGCAGAGCAGCCGCGCGCCAGGAACGCGGCCAGAGCGGGGCGCGGAGCAGAGCGAGAGCGCGGCCGGACGGGAGGCGCACGGAGCGCCGGGCAAGCAGGGCGGGCGCGGACGGGGCGGGCGGCCGCCGCGGCCCCCGAGGAGGCGCGCGGCCCGGCGGGCGGGGCACGCGCCGAGCAGGCGGGCGCGCAGGGCGCCGCCAGCAGGGCGGGCCGCAGGGGCGGCGGCCCCGGAGGGGGGGCGGGGGCAGGAACCCAGACACGCAGGAGCAGGCCCCAAACCACCGGCACAGGGCGCGGCGGGGGGAGGAGAGGGCGAGGGAACCGACGGCGGGCAGACACGGCGGGGCACCCAAGGAAGCAGGCCGCCGGGGGGCGGGGCGGAAAACCCCAGCCAGGGGGCCCGGGGAGCCGGGGGCGCGCGGGGCGGCGCGGAGGCGAGGCGGCCGAGAAACCGCGGGAGGAGCCGGCCAGGGGCCCGGCCCGGCCCGCGGACAGAGCGCCACGGCGGAAGCCCGGGGCAGGGGGCAACCCACCACCCCGAAGCCCGCCCAACGACGCCGGGCACCGAGGGGCAAAGGCAAGGCAGGAGGGGAGCGGAGGCAAGAAAGGCACCAGGGGCGGCGCCCAGGCGCCGCGCAGGACCAGCGCCGGCCGGGGGAGGGAGCCGAAAAGCAAGGCAAGGCGGGGCAAGGCGAGCCCCGGCCGAGCAGCCGCGCGCCAGGAAACGCGGCCAGAGCGGGGCGCGGAGCAGAGCGAGAGCGCGGCCGGACGGGAGGCGCCACGGAGCGCCGGGCAAGCAGGGCGGGCCGCGGGACGGGGCGCGGGCGGCCGCCGCGGCGCCCGAGGAGGCGCGCGACACGGCGGGCGGGGCGCGCGCCGAGCAGGCGGGCGCGCAGGGCGCCGCCAGCAGGGCGGGCCGCAGGGGCGGCGGCCCCGGAGGGGAGGCGGGGGGCGGGAACCCAGACACGCAGGAGAAGGCCCCAACCACCGGCACAGGGCGCGGCGGGGGAGGAGAGGGCGAGGGAACCGACGGCGCGCACACACGGGCGAGGCACCCCACGGAGGCAGCCGCGGGGAGGGGGGGGAGGCAAAACCCAGCCAGGGGCCCGGGGAACCGGGGGCGCGCCGGGCGGAGCGGGGCGGGGCGGCCAAGGAACCGCGGAAGGAGCCCGGCGGGGCCCGGCGCGGCCCGCGGACAGAGCGGGCACGGCGGGAGCCCGGGGCAGGGGGCAACCCACCAGCCCCGAAGCCCGCCGCAAGGACGCGGGGGACCGAAGGGCAAAGGCAAGGCAGGGGGAGAGCGGAAGCCAGGAAGGCGCCAGGGGCGGGGCCGAGCCGCACACAGCCGGCGCCGGCCGGGGGAGGGAGCCGGAAAGCAAGGCAAGGCGGCGCAAGGCGCGCCGAGGGCAGAGCAGCGGGGGGCCAGGAACGCGGCCAGAGCGGGCCGCGGAAACAGAGCGAGAGAGCGGCCGGACGGGAGGCGCACGGAGCGGCGGGGGAAGCAGGGAGGGCAGCGGGACGGGACGGGCGGCCGCCGCGGCCCCCGAGGAGGCGCGCGGCCCGGCGGGCGGGGCACGCGCCGAGCGGGCGGGGCGCAGGGCGCCGCCAGCAGGGCGGGCCGCAGGGGCGGCGGCCCCGGAGGGGGGGCGGGGGGCAGGGAACCCAGACACGCAGGAGCAGGCCCCAAACACCCGGCACAGGGCGCGGCGGGGAGGGAGAGGGCGAGGGAACCGACGGCGGGCAGACACGGGCGGGGCACCCAAGGAAGCAGCCGCCGGGGGGGGCGGGGCGGAAAAACCCCAGCCAGGGGCCGGGGAGCCGGGGGCGCGCCGGGGCGGCGCGGAGGCGAGGCGGCCGAGAAACCGCGGGAGGAGCCCGGCAGGGGCCCGGCCCGGCCCGCGGACAGAGGCGCACGGCGGGAAGCCCGGGGCAGGGGCAACCCACCACCCCGAAGCCGCCCCAACGGACGGCCGGGCACCGAAGGGCAAAGGCAAGGCAGGAGGGGAGCGGAGGCAAGGAAGGCACCAGGGGCGGCGCCCAGGCGCGCGCAGACAGCCGCCGGCCGGCGGGAGGGAGCCGAAAAGCAAGGCAAGGCGGGGCAAGGCGAGCCCCGGCGAGCAGCCGCGCGCCAGAAACGCGGCCAGAGCGGGGCGCGGAGCCAGAGCGAGAGCGCGGCCGGACGGGAGGCGCACGGAGCGCCGCGGGCAAGCAGGGCGGGCCGCGGGACGGGGCGCGGCGGCCGCCGCGGCGCCCGAGGAGGCGCGCGACACGGCGGGCGGGGCGCGCGCCGAGCAGGGCGGGCGCGCAGGGCGCCGCCAGCAGGGCGGGCCGCAGGGGCGGCGGCCCCGGAGGGGAGGCGGGGGCGGGGAACCCAGACACGCAGGAGAAGGCCCCAACCACCGGCACAGGGCGCGGCGGGGGAGGAGAGGCGAGGCGAACCGACGGCGCGCACACACGGGCGAGGCACCCACGGAGGCAGCCGCGGGGAGGGGGGGGAGGCAAAAACCAGCCAGGGGCCCGGGGAACCGGGGGCGCGCCGGGCGGAGCGGGGGCGGGGCGGCCAAGGAAACCGCGGAAGGGAGCCCGCGCGGGGGCCCGGCGCGGCCCGCGGACAGAGCGGGCACGGCGGGAGCCCGGGGCAGGGGGCAACCCACCAGCCCCGAAGCCCGCCGCAAGGACGCGGGGGACCGAAGGGCAAAGGCAAGGCAGGGGAGAGCGGAAGCAGGGAAGGCGCCAGGGGCGGGGCCGAGCCGCACACAGCCGGCGCCGGCCGGGGGAGGGAGCCGGAAAGCAAGGCAAGGCGGCGCAAGGCGCGCCGAGGGCAGAGCAGCGGGGGCCAGGGAACGCGGCCAGAGCGGGCCGCGGAACAGAGCGAGAGAGCGGCCGGACGGGAGGCGCACGGAGCGGCGGGGAAGCAGGGGAGGGCAGCGGGACGGGGACGGGCGGCCGCCGCGGCCCCCGAGGAGGCGCGCGGCCCGGCGGGCGGGGCACGCGCCGAGCAGGCGGGGGGCGCAGGGCGCCGCCAGCAGGGCGGGCCGCAGGGGCGGCGGCCCCGGAGGGGGGGCGGGGGCAGGAACCCAGACACGCAGGAGCAGGCCCCAAACACCGGCACAGGGCGCGGCGGGGGAGGAGAGGGCGAGGGAACCGACGGCGGGCAGACACGGGCGGGGCACCCAAGGAAGCAGCCGCCGGGGGGGCGGGGCGGAAAACCCCAGCCAGGGGCCGGGGAGCCGGGGCGCGCCGGGGGGCGCGGAAGCGGGGCGGCCAAGCAACCGCGGGAGGAGCCCGGCAGGGGCCCGGCCCGGCCCGCGGACAGAAGGCGCACGGCGGGAGCCCGGGGCAGGGGGCAACCCACCAGCCCCGAAGCGCGCCGGAAGGAGGACGGGGACCGAAGGGCAAAGGCAAGGCAGGAGGGGAGCGGAAGGCCAAGGAAAGGCGCCAGGGGCGACGCCCAGCCGCCGGACGGCCGGCGCCGGCCGGGGAGAGGCAGCCGAAAAGCAAGGCAAGGCGGGGCAAGGCGAGCCCCCGCAGAGCAGCGCGCGCCAGGAACGCGGCCAGAGCGGGGGCGCGGAGCAGAGCGAGAGCGCGGCCGGACGGGAGGCGCACGGAGCGCCGGGCAAGCAGGGCGGGCAACGGGACGGGGCGGGGCGGCCGCCGCGGCCCCCGAGGAGGCGCGCGGCCCGGCGGGCGGGGCACGCGCCGAGCAGGCGGGGGCGCAGGGCGCCGCCAGCAGGGCGGGCCGCAGGGGCGGCGGCCCCGGAGGGGGGGGCGGGGGCAGGAACCCAGACACGCAGGAGCAGGCCCCAACACCGGCACAGGGCGCGGCGGGGAGGAGAGGGCGAGGGAACCGACGGCGGGCAGACACGGGCGGGGCACCCAAGGAAGCAGCCGCCGGGGGGCGGGGCGGAAAACCCCAGCCAGGGGCCCGGGGAGCCGGGGCGCGCGGGGCGGCGCGGAGGCGAGGCGGCCGAGAAACCGCGGGAGGAGCCCGGCAGGGGCCCGGCCCGGCCCGCGGACAGAGCGCGCACGGCGGAAGCCCGGGGCAGGGGGCAACCCACCACCCCCGAAGCCCGCCCCAACGACGCCGGGCACCGAGGGGCAAAGGCAAGGCAGGAGGGGAGCGGAGGCAAGGAAGGCACCAGGGGCGGCGCCCAGGCGCGCGCAGACAGCGCCGGCCGGGGGAGGAGCCGAAAAGCAAGGCAAGGGGGCAAGGCGAGCCCCCGGCCGAGCAGCCGCGCGCCAGAAACGCGGCCAGAGCGGGGCGCGGAGCAGAGCGAGAGCGCGGCCGGACGGGAGGCCCACGGAGCGCCGGGCAAGCAGGGCGGGCCGGGACGGGGCGCGGCGGCCGCCGCGGCGCCCGAGGAGGCGCGCGACACGGCGGGCGGGGCGCGCGCCGAGCAGGCGGGCGCGCAGGGCGCCGCCAGCAGGGCGGGCCGCAGGGGCGGCGGCCCCGGAGGGAGGCGGGGGGCGGGAACCCAGACACGCAGGAGAAGGCCCCAACCACCGGCACAGGGCGCGGCGGGGGAGGAGAGGGCGAGGAACCGACGGCGCGCACACACGGGCGAGGCACCCACGGAGGCAGCCGCGGGGAGGGGGGGAGGCAAAACCCAGCCAGGGGCCCGGGGAACCGGGGGCGCGCCGGGCGGAGCGGGGCGGGGCGGCCAAGGAACCGCGGAAGGAGCCCGGCGGGGGGCCCGGCGCGGCCCGCGGACAGAGCGGGCACGGCGGGAGCCCGGGGCAGGGGGCAACCCACCAGCCCCGAAGCCCGCCGCAAGGACGCGGGGGACCGAAGGGCAAAGGCAAGGCAGGGGGAGAGCGGAAGCCAGGAAGGCGCCAGGGGCGGGGCCGAGCCGCACACAGCCGGCGCCGGCCGGGGGAGGGAGCCGGAAAGCAAGGCAAGGCGGCGCAAGCGCGCCGAGGGCAGAGCAGCGGGGGCCAGGAACGCGGCCAGAGGGGCCGCGGAACAGAGCGAGAGAGCGGCCGGACGGGAGGCGCACGGAGGGCGGGAAGCAGGGAGGGCAGCGGGACGGGGACGGGCGGCCGCCGCGGCCCCGAGGAGGCTCGCGGCCCGGCGGGCGGGGCACGCGCCGAGCAGGGGGGCGCAGGGCGCCGCAGCAGGGCGGGGCCGCAGGGGCGGCGGCCCCGGAGGGGGGCGGGGGGCAGGAACCCAGACACGCAGGAGCAGGCCCCAAACACCGGCACAGGGCGCGGCGGGGGAGGAGAGGGCGAGGGAACCGACGGCGGGCAGACACGGGCGGGCACCCAAGGAAGCAGCCGCCCGGGGGGGCGGGGCGGAAAACCCCAGCCAGGGACCGGGAGCCGGGGGCGCGTCCGGGGGGCGCGGAATCGGGGCGG
>NW_017196072.1:0-8650 GCF_001704415.2 Capra hircus
ACACCTAAACTCTGGAAACTTCCAAAGTGTCCTAAACACCCTTGCTAAAACTCAAGAATTCCCCGACATACCCGTCTCCACCAGAGGAAGGACGGGTCGGGCCACCGCCAGAGGAGCTCGTTCCCGCCTCCAAGCTCGAGATGAGGGATCCTTCCCTGCTTCCTCGGAAGAATTCCCGACGTTTCGACGCATCTCAAGAGGAGGCGCTGCACAGGAAAGGCGAGAGGAACTCATGGGTCGTGCCACCATTCAAGAGTCCCCCAGATGTCTCAGTCCATTCCAGAGGATCCTGTTTTCCCTGCACTGCTTCGACTTTCACGCAGAGGATCGACTCACACCACTGTGGCAAGAGTGACAACCTTGTGGAAAGCTTCATGGGAAAGCCTCGAGGGAAAGCCACAGATCCCTTAAACACGCGACGGGAAGCGTGACACTGCTGCTACAGCACGGGAGGAAAGCGCACGTGCATGCCCTACTCGAGACGAGAACTGACTCCCCTGGGGAGACCAGAAATACCCCAAGATGCATGTCAGCCCTGGAGAGGAATCCTCAGGTTCCGGCCCCGACTCCACACAAGGTCTTAGGCCCTGGCATCGACGGGAGAGGAATAGCCAAGGACCTCTAGCAACTCGCATGGGGACTGGCCTTTCCTGAGGTCACCAGAGCGGGTCCATGAGGTCCCCGTCGTAAGTCGAGAGCACCTGCCGCAACTCGGTAAAATCCAGGAGGTTCTCCCCTGCAGGCGAGATGAGGCCCGTTTCCACTGAGGTGTCTCCAGGCTAATCACATGTGAACTCTGGAACTTCTAAAGAGTCTTTCACAGTCATGCTGCAACTCAAGAAGTTCCCCGACATACCCGTCTCCACTCAAG
The DNA here is from genome assembly GCF_001704415.2 of Capra hircus. Classification (NCBI taxonomy): domain Eukaryota; kingdom Metazoa; phylum Chordata; class Mammalia; order Artiodactyla; family Bovidae; genus Capra; species Capra hircus. The sequence continues at coordinate 872 of NW_017196072.1, forward strand.
AGGAAGCACGAGGGTCCCGGCCACATCCAGAGGAGCTCCGTTTCCGGCTCCTAGCTCGAGATGAGGGATCCTTTCCCTACTTGGTCGGGAAAGAATTCCCAGCATTTCCATCGCATCTCAAGAGGAGGCGCTCTCCACAGGAAAGGCGAGAGGAACTGCAGGGTCGTGCCACCATTCCAAGAGTCCCCCAGATGTCTCAGTCCATTCCAGGGAAACCCTGTTTTCCCTGCACTGCCTCGACTTTCAAGGCGAGGATCGACTCACATATCGGTGGCACGTGGGACAGCCCTGTGGGAAAGCCTCGTGGGGAAGCCTCGTGGGAAAGCCTCGAGGAAAGCCTCAGATACCTTGATCCTCGCGAAGGGAAGCGTGACACTGCTGCTACAGCTCAGGAGGAAAGCGCACGTGCATGCCCCCACTCGAGACGAGGACTGACTCCCCTGGGGAGACTCCAGAAGTACCCAAGATCCATGTCAGCACTGGAGAGGAATCCTCAGGTTCTGGCACCTGCTGGGAGCCAGCGTGAGGAATCCCGCCGTGAGAAGGTCATGAGGAAGAAAGCTGACATACGCAAGGCGTGCTCAGATTTCAGGGACCCCTCTGCAAATTCCTAAGCACGTACCCAACAAAAATCTGCCTCTTTTGTGCTCTGCTTTCCACTCTTTGACATTTTCTGGAAAAAGTCAATTCAGGGCTATAGTCTTCTGCATTTGAAAGAGTGTTTCAATCCAAAAACCCCTCCGATGGCTTTCTAGCCTGCCTGCAGGACTCGTACAGCTGCGCTTGTGATTGTTTGAGGCCTCCTGACAGCAGGAGGCACAGGAAGCTTAAAACATCGTAGGAATGTAGGAGCTTCCGAGGAGTCAAAATCTTTAGAATAGGACTGATTAAAGGTTTCATTTTTTGGGTCAATGCTTGCTGCCAAATTTTCATATCCTTTATTTTTAGATATAGTTGGTATATAGAAAAACAAGTAGTAGACCTGGTATTAGCAACATTAGATCTTTGAGTTAAGTACCTTCTTTGTTATATCCCACTGCACCTTTGTTCTATAGAGATGTAACTTTAATGCTTTAAGGAGATGCAGATTAAAAAAAAAAAAAACACTTCAGGGGAAACAAAATTAACATTCATTAAGGAAGAGAGCCAAAAAGTGTTAACAAGCCTCTTGGCCAAAAGATAATGTAAATTACATGAGACCTTTTGTATACAAAATGATATACGGAAAGAATCTGGGTTGCGAACGCTACATAATTTTGTGTTACCCATTGATCTCCGTGTTTTATCAAAAGTATAAAAGGCCTTCTGAACAATAAAGGATGGGGGCCAGTTTCTCGAACAAGTCTCTCGGCCTGGTTTCTTGGGACTCTGGCTCCCCCCCATGTCTCTCTCTCTCTCTTCTTCTCTCCCCTTCCCTCTCTCTGCTCTTTACTTTAACTTCAGGCTGAATCTCCATCTGGGGCGCGGAGGCTCGCCAGGTCTACTTACTTGCCCCGGCTGTTAAGACCCGCACGAAAGGGAGCTTAAGGCGAGGCACCCTTAGATATTCAAGCGGGCGCGGTGGCCAACGTAGATGGTGCAAATTCCTTGTCTGGAATTTTATTGGCCTTCCGCGTAAACCAAGTTATTCAGCCCTCTTCCTCCACTTAATCTTCTTACTACACTATAGTTTCTTAATCTAATCTTACATTAATAAACAAACAAGTCTTTCCACGCCAAACGCCGTCCATCCGAATTCCCTGGATCCACCGGGGCTGGACCCCGGCAGGCACCGACTCCACACAAGGTCTTAGGCCCTGGCATCGACGGGAGAGGAATCCCGAGAGGCCCCCGAGCAACTCGCATGGGGACTGGCCTTTCCTGAGGCCACCAGAGCGGGTCCCAGTGGTCCCCGTCGTAAGGCGAGAGCACGTACCGCAACTCGAAAAAATCCAGTAGATTCTCCCTCCAGGGGAGATGAGGCCCATTTCCGCTGAGGCGTCTCGAGGCTAATATCACCTAACCTCTGGAACATCCAAAGGGTCATTCACACCCTTGCTGCAACTCAAGAAGTTCCCCGACATACCCATCTCCAATTGAGAGGAAGCACGAGAGTCCCGCTCACATCCAGAGGAGCCCCGTTTCCGCCTCCTAGCTCGAGAGGAGGGATCCTTTCCCTGCGTGGTCGGGATAGAATTCCCGGCGTTTCCATCGCAAGTCAAGAGGAGGCGCTCTCCACAGGAAAGGCGAGAGGAACTCCAGGGTAGTGCCACCATTCCCAGAGTCCCCAGATGTCTCAGTCCATTTCAGGGAAACCTGTTTCCCTACACTGCCTCGACTTTCAAGCCGAGGATCGACTCACACCACGGTGGCACGTGGGACAGCCCTGTGTGAAAGCCTGGTGGGAAAGCCTCGTGGGAAAGCCTCATGGGAAAGCCTCGAGGTAAAACCACAGATGCTTTGATCCACGCGAAGGGAAGCGTGACACTGCTGCTTCAGCTTGGGAGGAAAGCACACGTGCATGCCCCCACTCGAGACGAGGACTGACTCCCCTGGGGAGACTCCAGAAGTACCCCAAGATCCATGTCAGCACTGGAGAGGAACCCTCACTTTACGGCACCGACTCCACAAAGGTCTTAGGCCCCAGCATCGACGGGAGAGGAATCCCGTGAGTCTCCCCGAGCAACTCGCATGGGGACTGGCCTTTCCTGAGGCCAACAGAGCGGGTGCCTGAGGACCCCGTCCTAAGTCGAGAGCACTGCAGCAACTCGAGAAAATCCAGGAGGTTCTCCCTCCAGGCGAGATGAGGCCCATTTCCTCTGAGGCGTCCCCAGGCTAATCACACCTAAACTCTGGAACTTCCAAAACGTCCTTCACATCCTTTCTGCAACTCAAGAAGTTCCCTGACATACCCGTCTCCACTCGAGAGGAAGCACGAGAGTCCCGCCCACATCCAGAGGAGCCCCGTTTCTGCCTCATAGCTCGAGAGGAGGGATCCTTTCCCTGCGTGTCGGGAAAGAATTCTCGGCGTTCCCGTCGCTTCTCAAGAGGCGACGCTTTACACTGGAATGGCGTGAGGAACTCCAGGGTCATTCCACCATTCCCAGAGTCCCCCAAATGTCTCAGGCCATTCCAGGGAAACCTGTTTTCCCTGCACTGCCTCGAATTTCAAGCCGAGGATCGACTCACACGACGGTGGCACGTGGGACAGCCCTGTGGGAAAGCCTCTTGGGAAAGTCTCCTGGGAAAGCCTCGAGGGAAAGCCACAGATCCCTTGATCCACGCGAAGGGGAGCGTGACACTGCTGCTACAGCTCGGGAGGAAAGTTCCCGTGCATGCCCTTACTCGGGAGAAGGACTGACTCCCCTGTGGAGACTCCAGAAGTACCCCAAGATCCATGTCAGCACTGGAGAGGAATTCTCAGGTTCCGGCACCGACTCCCCACAAGGTCTTAGGCCCCGGCATCGATGGGAAAGGAATCCTGAGAGGCCAGAGCAGATCGCATGGGGACTGGCCTTTCCTGAGGCCACCAGAGCGGGTCCCTGAGGTCCCCGTCGTAAGTCGAGAGCACCTGCCGCAACTCGAGAAAATCCAGGAGGTTCTCCCCTCCAGGCGAGATGAGGCCCATTTCCGCTGAGGCGTCTCGAGGCTAATCACACCTAACCTCTGGAACTTCAAAAGGTTCCTTCACACCCTGGCTGCAACTCAAGAAGTTCTGCGACATTCCCGTCTCCACTCGAGAGAAAGCACGAGAGTACCGCCTACATCCAGAGGAGCCCCGTTTCCGCCTCCTAGCTTGAGAGGAGGGATCCTTTCCCTGCGTGGTCGGGAAAGAATTCCCCGTGTTCCCGTCGCATCTCAAGAGGAGGCGCTCTCCACAGGAAAGGCGAGAGGAACTCCAGGTTCGTGCCACATTCCCAGAGTACCCCAGATGTCTCAGTCCATTCCAGGGAAAGCTGTTTTCCCTGCACTTCCTCGACTTTCAAGCCGAGGATCGACTCACACCACGGTGGCACGTGGGACAGCCATGTGGGAAAACTTCGTGGGAAAGCCTCGTGGGAAAGCCTCGAGGGAAAGCCCCTGATCCCTTGATCCACGCGAAGGGAAGCGTGACACTGCTGCAACAGCTCGGGAGGAAAGCGCAAGTGCAAGCCCCCACTCGAGACGAGGACTGACTCCCCTGGGGAGACTCCAGAAGTACCCCAAGATCCACGTAAGCACTGGAGAGGAATCCTCAGGTTCCGGCATCCACTCCACACAATATCTTAGGACCCGGCATCAACGGGAGAGGAATCCCGAGAGGTCCCCGAGCAACTCGCATGGGGACTGGCCTTTCATGAGGCCACCAGAGCGGGTCCCTGAGGTCCCCGTCGTACGTCGAGAGCACCTGCCGCAACTCGAGAAAATCCAGGAGGTTCTCCCCTCCAGGCGAGATGAGGCCCATTTCCGCTGAGGCGTCTCTAGGCTAGTCACACCTAACCTTTGGAACTTCCAAAGGGTCCTTCACTCCCTTGCTGCAACTCAAGAAGTTCCCTGACATACCCGTCTCCACTCGAGAGGAAGCACGAGAGTCCTGCCCACATCCAGAGGAGCCCCGTTTCCACCTCCTAGCCTGAGAGGAGGGATTCTTTCCCTGCGTGGTCGGGAAAGAATTCCCGGCGTTCCCGTCGCATCTCAAGAGGAGGCGCTCTCCACAGGAAAGGCGAGAGGAACTCCAGGATCGTGCCACATTCCCAGAGTCCCCCAGATGTCTCAGTCCATTCCAGGGAAACCTGTTTTCCCAGCACTGCCTCGACTTTCAAGCCGAGGATCGACTCACACCACGGTGACTCGTGGACAGCCCTGTGGGAAAGCCTCGTGGGAAAGCCTTGTGGGAAAGCCTCGGGAAAGCCACAGATCCCTTGATCCACGCGAAGGGAAGCGCGACACTGCTGCTACAGCTCGAGAGGAAAGCGCAGGTGCATGCCCCCACTCGAGACGAGGACTGACTCCCCTGGGGAGACTCCAGAAGAACCCCAAGATCCACGTAAGCACTGGAGAGGTATCCTCAGGTTCCGGCACCCACTCCACACAATATCTTAGGCCCCGGCATCGACGGGAGAGGAATCCCGAGAGGTCCCCGAGCAACTCGCATGGGGACTGGCATTTCCTGAGGCCACCAGAGCGGGTCCTTGAGGTCCCCGTCGTAAGTTGAGAGCACCTGCCGCAACTCGAGAAAATCCAGGAGGTTCTCCCCTGCAGGCGAGATGAGGCCCATTTCCGCTGAGGCGTCTCGAGGTTAATCACACCTAAACTCTGGAACTTACAAAGGGTCCTTCACACCCTTGCTGCAACTCAAGAAGTTCCCCGTCATACCCGTCTCCACTCGAAAGGAAGTACAAGAGTCCCGCCCACATCCAGAGGAGCCCCGTTTCCGTCTCCTAGCTCGATAGGAGGTATCCTTTCCCTGCGTGCTCGGGAAAGAATTCCCGCCGTTCCCGTCGCATCTCAAGAGGATGTGCTCTCCCCAGGAAAGGCGAGAGGAACTCCAGGGTCGTGCCACCATTCCCAGAGTCCCCCAGATGTCTCAGTCCATTCCAGGGAAATCTGTTTTCCCTGCACTGCCTCGAATTTCAAGCCGAGCATCGACTCACACCAAGGTGGCACGTGGAACAGCCCTGTGGGAAAGCCTCGTGGGAAAGACTCGTGGGAAAGCCTCGAGGGAAAGGCACAGATTCCTTGATCCACGCGAAGGGAAGCGTGACAATTCTACTACAGCTCGGAGGAAAGTGCACGTGCATGCCCCCCACTTGAGACGAGGACTGACTCCCCTGGGGAGACTCCAGAAGTACCCCAAGATCCATGTCAGCACTGGAGAGGAATCCTCAGGTTCCGGCACCGACTCCACACAAGGTCTTAGGTCCGGCATCGACGGGAGAGGAATCCCGAGAGGCCCCCGAGCAACTCGCATGGGGACTGGCCTTTCCTGTGGCCACCAGAGCAGGTCACTCAGGTCCCCGTCATAAGTCGAGAGCACCTGACCCAACTCAAGAAAATTCTGGAGGTTCTGCCCTCCAGGTGAGATGAGGCCCATTTCAGCCTAGGCGTCTCGAGGCTAATCACACCTAACCTCTGGAAATTCCAAAGGGTCCTTCACACCCTTGCTGCAACTCAAGAAGTTCCCCAATATACCCGTCTCCACTCGAGAGGAAGCACGAAGGTCCATCCCACATCCAGAGGAGCCCCGTTTCTGCCTCCTAGCTCGAGAGGAGGGATCCTTTCCCTGCGTGGTCGGGAAAGAATTCCCGGCGTTCCCGTCGAATCTCAAGAGGAGGCGCTCTTCACAGGAAAGGCCAGAGGAACTCGAGGGTCGTGCCACCATTCACAGAGACCCCCAGATGTCTCAGTCCATTCCAGGGAAACCTGTTTTCCCTGCACTGCCTCGACTTTCAAGCCGAGGATCGACTCATACCACGGTGGCACGTGGGACAGCCGTGTGGGAAAGCCTCGTGAGAAAGCCTCGTTGGAAAGCCTCGAGGGAAAGCGCCTGATCCCTTGATCCACGCGAAGGGAAGCGTGACACTGCTGCTACAGCTCTGGAGGAAAGCACACGTGCATGACCCCACTCGAGACGAGGACTGACTCCCCTATGGAGACTCCAGAAGTACCCCAAGATCCATGTCGGCTGGAGAGGAATCCTCACGTTCCGGCACTGACTCCACACAAGGTCTTAGGCCCCAGCATCGACGGGAGAGGAATCCGAGAGGCCCCCGAGCATCTCGCATGGGGACTGGCCTTTCCTGAGGCCACCAGAGCGTGTCCCTGAGGTCCCCATCGTAAGTCGAGAGCACCTGCCGCAACTCGAGAAAATCAAGGAGGTTTTCCCCTCCAGGCGAGATGAGGCCCATTTCCGCTGAGGCGTCTCGAGGCTAATCACACCTAAACTCTGGAATATCCAAAGGGTCCTTCACACCCTTGCTGCAACTCAAGAAGTTCCCCGACATACCAGTCTCCACTAGAGAGGAAGCACGAGAGTCCCGCCCACATCCAGAGGAGCCCCGTTTCCGCCTCCTAGATCGAGAGGAGAGATCCTTTCCCTGCGTGGTCGGGAAAGAATTCCCGGCGTTCCCGACGCATCTCAAGAGGAGGGGTTCTCCACAGGAAAGGCGAGAGGAACTCCAGGGTCGTGCCACCATTCCCAGAGTCCCCCAGATGTCTCAGTCCATTCCAGGGAAACCTGTTTTCCCTGCACTGCCTCGACTTTCCAGCCGAGGATCGACTCACACCACGGTGGCACGTGGGACAGCCCTGTGGGAAAGCCTCGTGGGAAAGCCTCGTCGGAAAGCCTCGAGGGAAAGCCACAGATCCCTTCATCCAAGCGAAGGGAAGCGTGACACTGCTGCTACAGCTCGGGAGGAAAGCGCACGTGCATGCTCCCACTCGAGACGAGGACTGACTCCCCTGGGAAGACTCCAAAAGTACCCCAAGATCCATGTCAGCACTGGAGAGGATCCTCAGGTTCCGGCACCCACTCCACACAAGATCTTAGGCCCCGCATCGACGGGAGAGGAATTCCGAGATGCCCCCCGAGCAACTCGCATGGGGACTGCCTTTCCTGAGGCCACCAGAGCGGGTCCCTGAGATCCCCGTCGTAAGTCGAGAGCACCTGCCGAAACTCGAGAATATCCAGGAGGTTCTCCCCTCCAGGGGAGTTGAGCCCATTTCCATGAGGCGTCTCGAGGCTAATCACACCTAACCTCTGAAACTTCCAAATGGTCGTTCCCACCCTGGTTGCAACTCGAAAAGTTACCCCGACATAAC
>NW_017196073.1:0-8649 GCF_001704415.2 Capra hircus
AGCCTCGTTTGGAAAGCCTTGACGGGAAAAGCCAGACAGTATCCCTCTATTCACTGCGAAGGAGGAAGCGTGACACTGCTGCTACAGCTCGATCTGCGGACTGACTCCCCTGTGGAGACTCCAGAAGTACCCAAGTTCCATGTCAGCACTGGAGAGGAATCCTCAGGTACGGGCCTGTCTCCACACAAGGTCTTAGGCCCCGGCATTGCCGGGAGAGGAATCCCGAGAGGCCCCCTAGGAACTCGCATGGGGACTGGCCTTTCCTGAGGTCACCAGAGTGGGTCCCTGATGTCCCCGTCATAAAGTTGAGAGCTCCTGCCGCAACTCGAGGAAATCCAGGAGCGTCTCCCCTCCAGGCCAGATGAGGACCATTTCTGCTGAGGCATCTCGAGGCTAATCACACCAAACCTCTGGAACTTCCAAAGGGTCCTTCACACCCTTGCTGCAACTGAAGAAGTTCCCCGATATACCAGTCTTCACTTGAGAGGAAGCACGAAGTTCCCGCCCACATCCAGAGGAGCTTCGTTTCTGCCTCGTGGCTCCAGATGAGGGATCCTTTCCCTACGTCCTCGGGAAAAATTCCCGGCGTTCGCCGTCCCATCTCAAGAGGAGGCTCTCACAGAAAGGCGAGAAGAACTCAGGGTCGTGCCACCATTCCAGAGTCCCCAGATATCTCAGTCCATTCCAGAGGACCTGTTTTCCCTGCACTGCCTCGACTTTCACGGGATCGACTCACACCACGGTGGCACGTGGAACAGCCCTATGGGAAAGCCTTGTGGGAAAGCCTCGAGGGAAAGCCACAGATCCCTTGGTCCACGCAACGGGAAGCGTGACACTGCTGCTTCATCATGGGAAGAAAGGCACGCTCATGCCCCACTCGAGACGAGGACTGACTCCCCTGGGGAGACTCCAGACGTACCCCAAGATCCATGTCAGCACTAGAGAGGAATCCTCAGGTTCCGGCCTGGACTCTACACAAGGTCTTAGGCCCCGGAATCGACCGGAGATGAATCCTGAGAGGCCCCTTACAACTGGCATGGGGAATGGCCTTTCCTGAGGCCACCAGAGCTGGTCCCTGAGGTCCCGTCGTAACCCAAGAGCATCTGTCGCAACTCGAGAAAATCCAAGAGGTTCTCCCCTCCAGGCGAGATGAGGCTCATTTCTGCTGAGGCATTTCGACGCTAATCACACCTAACCCCTGAACTTGGAAACGGTCCTTCACACCCTTGCTGCAACTCAACAAGTTCCCCGACATATCCGTCTCCACTCGAGAGGAAGCACGAGGTCCGCGCCACATCCAGAGGAGCTCCGTTTCCGGCTCGTAGCTCGAGATGAGCGATCCTTTCCCTGATTGGTCGGGGAAAGAATTCCCGGCATTCCCATCGCATCTCAAGAGGAGGCGCTCTCCAAAGGAAAGGGGAGAGGAACTGCAGGGTCGTGCCACCATTCCGAGACTCCCCAGATGTCTCAGTCCATTCCACAGGAACCTGTTTTCCCTGCACTGCCTTGGCCTTCATGCCGAGGATCGACTCACACCACCGTCACACGTGGGACAGCCCTGTGGAAAGCCTCGTGGGAAAGACTCGAGGGAAAGCCACAGATCCCTTGGTCCAGGCAATGGGGAAGCGTGACACTGCTGCTACAGCATGGGAGGAAAGGGCACGCTCATGCCCCCACTCGAGACGAGGCCTGACTCCCTTGTGGAGACTCAGAAGTACCCAAAATCCATGTCAGCACTGGAGAGGAATCCTCAGCTTCCGGCCCCGACTCCACACAAGGTCTTAGGCCCCGGCATCGACGGGAGAGGAATCACGAGAGGCCCCTAGCAACACGCATGATGACTGGCTTTCCTGCGGCGCCAGAGCGGGTCCCTGAAGTCCCCGTCGTAACTCGAGAGCACCTGCTGAAACTCGGGAATATCCAGGAGCCTCTCCATTCCAGGCGACATGAGGCCCATTTCCGCTGAGGCATCTCGAGACTAACCACACCTAACCTCTGGAACTTCCAAAGGGTCCTTCACACCCTTGCTGCAACTCAAGAAGTTCCCCGACATACCCGTTCCTCTTCACATTCTGCCATAATGGTGGTGTCATCTGCATATCTAAGTTTATTGATATTTCTACCGGCAATCTTGATTCCAGCTCATGTATCTTCCATCCCAGCATTTTTCATGATGTACTCTGCATAGAAGTTAAATAAACAGGGTGACAATATACAGCCTTTGCATACTCCTTTTCCTTTTTGGAACCAGTCTGTTGTTCCATGTCCTACTCTAACTGTTGCTTCCTGACCTTCATCCAGATTTCTCAAGAGGCAGGTTAGGTGGTCTGGTATTCCATCTCTTTCAGAATTGTGGCTAAAACAACAGTATAAGGACCTTTCCGATGTCAGGCCAAGGAATTGTGTTTCCAGTCATTGAGCCACACCTGATCACTGAGCACAAATTCATGAATCTGTTCCTCAAGGGGAATGATATTCTTTTTTATACAAACTTAGTTACCTGATTTATTACCTTACCTAATTGTTCCATCTGCTGTGAAATCCCACCCCCTTACTTGTGGCAAATCTGCTAACACCTGCCTCACTGTGGGAGGGGGTCTCCCATAGAAAATTTCATAAGGACAACAACTATGGGAACGTGCGGTTACCCGTAATATGAGTAAGTCTGCCGGAAGCAAGCCCATCCATGTACAGTCAGTCTCTATGATCCATTTTGAAAGTGTCTCTTCAAGAGTTTGGTTGTTTCTTTCCACCATTCCAGAACACTGGGGCCTATATGCTGTATGTAATTTCCACTGATATTTAGAGCTTCACATACCTGTTAATTAACGCGGCTACAAAGACAGGGCCATTGTCGGATTCTATACTGGTTGGAAACCCAAGTCTGGGAATTATTTCTCAAATCAGCGAGCTACTTCATTTTCTTTTTCAGATCAGGTAGGGAAGGCCTCTGCCCAACCGGAGAAGGTACCTACTATTCTAGTAAGTCATGATAACAGGTGACTGCCTTTGCTTCCCCGAAGGACACTCGCTTTCCCTGCATCCTGAGAACTCCACGTCTCAGCCAGTTGGAAAAGCGCTTCTTGGAGGTCATTATTCAGGGGCAATTTCCCCTGGAGCCCGGGGCCATAGGGAGCGGCTCCACACTCCCAGGGAAAGGCAGAGCCACAGCCACACATCTGTCCCATCCCCTTTGCTCTGTAGGAGAGCTCTAGTGAGCCTAGGTCTGTCAGGAAAATTCTTGGCTCCTATGGGGACACATTCTATGTGTGAAACTGCATCCAGGACCTAGGGGCCACAGGGCGCCTGTTTCTCTCGGGGGCGGAGGGGTGGGGGGCCTGAAGCAGTGCGGCCCAGCAACAGCTTCCACATCCATCCAATTGCTCTTTTCTTACCTCTGATAGAACTAGCTTTGTTCCAGCCTTTGGCAATTTGGAGGCAAGCGGGCCCCACTTCCTCCCCAAGGAGGCATGGGACCTACTTTGAGTGGAAAGGCCCCTCACGGAGCTGAACCCAGGAAGGCACCCAGTCATGTCTGACACATTCCTGCATCCTGCTTCTTCATGAGCAATACCGCTATAAGCTAGGAATGTCTTTCCAAGGCTCAGAAAGGACAGGGGAGATGCATGGTGCTGCCTCTGGAATTTCGGTCCTCTGAGCAGACCTGGAGGTCTCCCCTTGAAGGAAGCTAACCAGTTTCTTCCAAATACAGGCTTGCAAACACACACTGGGTGGCTGCCTCTTCTTCCCTGAAGGACGATCACTTTCCCCGCATCCTGTGAACTCTGCATCCCAGCCTGCTGGAAAAGCGCTTCTTGGAGGTCATTTTTCAGGGACAATTTTCCCTGGAGCCCGGGGCCATAGGGAGGGCCCCATGCTCGCTGGGAAAGGCAGAGTCACATCCACAGTCTGTTCTACCCCTTTTGCCCTGTAGGAGAGCTCTAGTGAGCCTAGGTCTGTCAGGAAAATTCTTGGCTCCTATGGGGACACACCCTGTGTGTTAACCTGCATATCGGACCTAGGGGCCACAGGGCGCCTGTTCCTCTCGGGGGGGACCCTGAAGTGGTGCGGCCCAGCAACAGCCTGAACATCCATCCGATTGCTCTTTTCTTCCTTCTGATAGAGCTAGCTTTGCTTCTCGCTTTGGCATTTCGGAAGCCAGGGGGAGCCCCACCGCTGTTGTCCTGGGGTCTATTGGAGGTACCGGGTCTATTGGACCCCAGCATGGCACCCGACCCCCTCAGACACACTCCCGCAGCCTCCTTCCCCATGGGCAGGACTGTTCTGACCTAGGAATGTGTTCCCAAGGCTCAGAAAATGCAGGGAGACACACGGCCCTGACTCTGGAACTGAGGCCGTTGGAGCAGGCCTGGAGGTCTGACGTCTGAGACGCCAGACACTTGCTGCAGACCTTGGTATGACTCAGCACGGAGGAGACTGGAAAAGCTCTCTTCCTTGGAGGAAGGAAAGGCAGCCCAGAGAGTGTGTTTTCACACCTGTATCTTGCAGCAAGTGTTTGGCGTCTCAGACGTCAGACCTCCAGGCCTGCTCCAACGGCCTCAGTTCCAGAGTCAGGGCCGTGTGTCTCCCTGCATTTTCTGAGCCTTGGGAACACATTCCTAGGTCAGAACAGTCCTGCCCATGGGGAAGGAGGCTGCGGGAGTGTGTCTGAGGGGGTCGGGTGCCATGCTGGGGTCCAATAGACCCGGTACCTCCAATAGACCCCAGGACAACAGCGGTGGGGCTCCCCCTGGCTTCCGAAATGCCAAAGCGAGAAGCAAAGCTAGCTCTATCAGAAGGAAGAAAAGAGCAATCGGATGGATGTTCAGGCTGTTGCTGGGCCCGCACCACTTCAGGGTCCCCCCCGAGAGGAACAGGCGCCCTGTGGCCCCTAGGTCCGATATGCAGGTTAACACACAGGGTGTGTCCCCATAGGAGCCAAGAATTTTCCTGACAGACCTAGGCTCACTAGAGCTCTCCTACAGGGCAAAAGGGGTAGAACAGACTGTGGATGTGACTCTGCCTTTCCCAGCGAGCATGGGGCCCTCCCTACTGGCCCCGGGCTCCAGGGAAAATTGTCCCTGAAAAATGACCTCCAAGAAGCGCTTTTCCAGCAGGCTGGGATGCAGAGTTCACAGGATGCGGGGAAAGTGATCGTCCTTCAGGGAAGAAGAGGCAGCCACCCAGTGTGTGTTTGCAAGCCTGTATTTGGAAGAAACTGGTTAGCTTCTTCAAGGGGAGACCTCCAGGTCTGCTCAGAGGACCGAAATTCCAGAGGCAGCACCATGCATCTCCCCTGTCCTTTCTGAGCCTTGGAAAGACATTCCTAGCTTATAGCGGTATTGCTCATGAAGAAGCAGGATGCAGGAATGTGTCAGACATGACTGGGTGCCTTCCTGGGTTCAGCTCCGTGAGGGGCCTTTCCACTCAAAGTAGGTCCCATGCCTCCTTGGGGAGGAAGTGGGGCCCGCTTGCCTCCAAATTGCCAAAGGCTGGAACAAAGCTAGTTCTATCAGAGGTAAGAAAAGAGCAATTGGATGGATGTGGAAGCTGTTGCTGGGCCGCACTGCTTCAGGCCCCCCACCCCTCCGCCCCCGAGAGAAACAGGCGCCCTGTGGCCCCTAGGTCCTGGATGCAGTTTCACACATAGAATGTGTCCCCATAGGAGCCAAGAATTTTCCTGACAGACCTAGGCTCACTAGAGCTCTCCTACAGAGCAAAGGGGATGGGACAGATGTGTGGCTGTGGCTCTGCCTTTCCCTGGGAGTGTGGAGCCGCTCCCTATGGCCCGGGCTCCAGGGGAAATTGCCCCTGAATAATGACCTCCAAGAAGCGCTTTTCCAACTGGCTGAGACGTGGAGTTCTCAGGATGCAGGGAAAGCGAGTGTCCTTCGGGGAAGCAAAGGCAGTCACCTGTTATCATGACTTACTAGAATAGTAGGTACCTTCTCCGGTTGGGCAGAGGCCTTCCCTACCTGATCTGAAAAAGAAAATGAAGTAGCTCGCTGATTTGAGAAATAATTCCCAGACTTGGGTTTCCAACCAGTATAGAATCCGACAATGGCCCTGTCTTTGTAGCCGCGTTAATTAACAGGTATGTGAAGCTCTAAATATCAGTGGAAATTACATACAGCATATAGGCCCCAGTGTTCTGGAATGGTGGAAAGAAACAACCAAACTCTTGAAGAGACACTTTCAAAATGGATCATAGAGACTGACTGTACATGGATGGGCTTGCTTCCGGCAGACTTACTCATATTACGGGTAACCGCACGTTCCCACAGTTGTTGTCCTTATGAAATTTTCTATGGGAGACCCCCTCCCACAGTGAGGCAGGTGTTAGCAGATTTGCCACAAGTAAGGGGGTGGGATTTCACAGCAGATGGAACAATTAGGTAAGGTAATAAATCAGGTAACTAAGTTTGTATAAAAAAGAATATCATTCCCCCTTGAGGAACAGATTCATGAATTTGTGCTCAGTGATCAGGTGTGGCTCAATGACTGGAAACACAATTCCTTGGCCTGACATCGGAAAGGTCCTTATACTGTTGTTTTAGCCACAATTCTGAAAGAGATGGAATACCAGACCACCTAACCTGCCTCTTGAGAAATCTGGATGAAGGTCAGGAAGCAACAGTTAGAGTAGGACATGGAACAACAGACTGGTTCCAAAAAGGAAAAGGAGTATGCAAGGCTGTATATTGTCACCCTGTTTATTTAACTTCTATGCAGAGTACATCATGAAAAATGCTGGGATGGAAGATACATGAGCTGGAATCAAGATTGCCGGTAGAAATATCAATAAACTTAGATATGCAGATGACACCACCATTATGGCTGAATGTGAAGAGGAACGGGTATGTCGGGGAACTTCTTGAGTTGCAGCAAGGGTGTGAAGGACCCTTTGGAAGTTCCAGAGGTTAGGTGTGGTTAGTCTCGAGATGCCTCAGCGGAAATGGGCCTCATGTCGCCTGGAATGGAGAGGCTCCTGGATATTCCCGAGTTTCAGCAGGTGCTCTCGAGTTACGACGGGGACTTCAGGGACCCGCTCTGGCGGCCGCAGGAAACGCCAGTCATCATGCGTGTTGCTAGGGGGCCTCTCGTGATTCCTCTCCCGTCGATGCCGGGGCCTAAGACCTTGTGTGGAGTCGGGGCCGGAAGCTGAGGATTCCTCTCCAGTGCTGACATGGATTTTGTGGTACTTCTCGAGTCTCCACAAGGGAGTCAGGCCTCGTCTCGAGTGGGGGCATGAGCGTGCCCTTTCCTCCCATGCTGTAGCAGCAGTGTCACGCTTCCCCATGCCTGGACCAAGGGATCTGTGGCTTTCCCTCGAGTCTTTCCCACTAGGCTTTCCCACAGGGCTGTCCCACGTGTGACGGGTGGTGTGAGTCGATCCTCGGCATGAAGGCCAAGGCAGTGCAGGGAAAACAGGTTCCTGTGGAATGGACTGAGACATCTGGGGTGAGTCTCGGAATGGTGGCACGACCCTGCAGTTCCTCTCCCCTTTCCTTTGGAGAGCGCCTCCTCTTGAGATGCGATGGAATGCCGGGAATTCTTTCCCGACCAATCAGGGAAAGGATCGCTCATCTCGAGCTACGAGCCGGAAACGGAGCTCCTCTGGATGTGGCCGGACACTCGTGCTTCCTCTTGAGTGGAGACGGGTATGTCGGGGAACTTCTTGAGTTGCAGCATGACTGTGAAAGACTCTTTGGAAGTTCCAGAGGTCACGTGTGATTAGCCTCGAGACACCTCAGGGGAAACGGGCCTCATCTCGCCTGGCAGGGGAGAACCGCCTGGATTTTACCGAGTTGCGGCAGGTGCTCTCGACTTACGACGGGGACCTCAGGGACCCGCTCTGGTGACCTCAGGAAAGGCCAGTCCCCATGCGAGTTGCTAGAGGGCCTTTCGCTATTCCACTCCCGTCGATGCCAGGGCCTAAGACCTTGTGTGGAGTCGGGGCCGGAATCTGAGGATTCCTCTCCAAGGCTGACATGCATGTTGGGGTACTTCTGGAGTCTCCCAAGGGAGTCAGTCCTCGTCTCGAGTGGGGGCATGCACGTGCGCTTTCTCCGTGCTGTAGCAGCAGTGTCACGCTTCCCTTCGCGTGGATCAAGGGATCTGTGGCTTTCCCTCAAGGCTTTCCACGAGCTTTCCCACAGGGCCTCCACGTGCCACCGTGGTGTGAGTCGATCCTTGGCCGTAAAGTCGAAGCAGTGCAGGGAAAACAGGATCCTCTGGAATGGACTGAGATATCTGGGGACTCTTGGAATGGTGGCACGACCCATGAGTTCTTCTCGCCTTTCCTGTGCAGTGGGCCTCCTCTTTGAGAATTCGGAAACGTCGGGAATTCTATCCCGAGGAAGCAGGGAAGGATCCCTCATCTTTTAGCTTGGAGGCGGAAACGGAGCTCCTCTGGATGTGGCGGGACCTCGTGCTTCCTCTGGAGTGGAGACGGTATGTGTCGGGAACTTCTTGAGTTGCAGCAAGGTGTGAAGGAACCTTTGGAAGTTCCAGAGGTTAGGTGTGATTAGCCTCGAGACGCCTCAGCGGAAATGGGCCTATCTCGCCCTGGAGGGGAGAACCTCCTGGATTTTCTCGAGTTGTGGCAGGTGCTCTAGAATTACGACGGGGACCTCAGGGACCCTCTCC
>NW_017196074.1:0-8649 GCF_001704415.2 Capra hircus
ACACGGTGGAACGGTGACAGCCCTGTGTGAAAGCCTCGGGGAAAGCCCCCTGATCCCTTGATCCACGCGAAGGAAGTACGACACTGCTGCTACAGTTCGGGAGGAAAGCGCACGTGCATGCCCCCACTCGAGATGAGTACTGACTCACCTGGGGAGACTCCAGAAGTACCCCAAGATCCATGTCTGCACTGGAGAGGAATCCTCAGTTCCCGGCACGACTCCACACAAGGTCTTAGGCCCCGGCATCGACGGGAGAGGAATCCCAGAGGCACCCGAGCAACTCGCATGGGGACTGGCCTTTCCTGAGGCAACCAGAGCGGGTCCCTGAGGTCCCCGTCGTAAGCCGAGAGCACCTGCCGCAAATTAGAGAAAATCCAGGAGGTTCTCCCTCCCAGGCGAGATGAGGCCCATTTCCTCTGAGGAGTCCCGAGGGCTAATCACACCTAACCTCTGGATCTTCCAAAGGTCCTTCCCACCCTTGCTGCAACTCAAGAATTCCCCGACATACCCGTCTCCACTCAAGAGGAAAGCACGAGAGTCCCGTCCAATCCAGAGGAGCCCTTTTTCCGACTCCCAGCTCGAGAAGAGGGATTCTCTTCCCTGCGTCGTCGGGAAAGAATTCCCGGCGGTTCCGTCGCATCTCAAGAGGAGGTGCTCTCCACAGGAAAGGCGAGAGGAACTCCAGGGTGGTGCCACCATTCGCAGAGTCCCCAGATGTCTCAGTCCATTCCACGGAAACCTGTTTTCCCTGCATTTTCTTTGCTTTCAAGCCGAGGATCGAACGACTCACACCACGGTGGAACGTGGGACAGCCCTTTGGGAAAGCCTCTTGGAAAGCCTCGTGGGAAAGCCTCGAGGGAAAGCCCCTGAACCCTTGATCCCACGCAAAGGGAATCTCGACACTGCTGCTACAGCTCGGGAGGAAAGCGCACGTGCATCCCCCCACTCGAGACGAGGACTGACTCCCCTGGGGAGACTCCATAAGTACCCCAAGAAGCATGTCAGCACTGAAGAGGAATACTCAGATTCCGGCACCGATGCCACACAAGATCTTAGGCCCCGGCATCGACGGGAGAGGAATCCCGAGAGGCCCCCGAGCAACTCGCATGGGGACTGGCCTTTTCTGAGGCCACCAGAGCGTGTCCCTGAGGTCCCCGACGTGAGTCGAGAGCACCTGTCGCAACTCGAGAAAATCCAGGAGGTTCTCCCTCCAGGAGAGATGAGGCCCATTTCCACTGAGGCGTCTCGAGGCTAATCAAATCTAACTTCTGGAACTTCCAAAGGGTCTTTCACACTTTTGCTGCAACTCAAGAAGTTCCCGACATACCCGTCTCCAGTAGAGAGGAAGCTCCATATTCCCGCCCACATCCAGAGGAGCCCCGTTTCCGCCTCCTAGCTCGAGAGGAGGGATCCTTTCCCTGCGTGGTAGGGAATGAATTCAAGGTGTTTCCGACGCATCTCAAGAGGAGGCGCTCTCCACAGGTAAGGGGAGAGGAACTTTAGGGTCGTGTCACCATTCCCAGAGTCCCCCAGAGGTCTCAGTCCATTCCAGGGAAACCTGTTTTCCCTGCACTGCGTCGACTTTCAAGCCGAGTATCGACTCACAACAAGGCGGCACGTGGGACCGCCCTGTGGGAAAGGCTCGTGGGAAAATCACGTGGGAAAGCCTCAAGGGAAAGCCACTGATCCCTTGATCCACGCGAAGGGAAATGCAACACTGCTGCTACAGCTCGGGAGGAAAGCGCACGTGCATGCCCCCACTCGAGACGAGGACTGACTCCCCTGGGGAGACTCCAGAAGTACCCCCAAGATCCATTCAGCACTGGAGAGGAATCCTCAGGTTCAGGCACCAACTCCACACAAGGTCTTAAGCCCCGGCATCGTCGGGAGAGGAATCCCGAGAGGACCCCGAGCAACTCGCATGGGGACTGGCCTTTCCTGAGGCCACTAGAGCGGGTCCCTGAGGTCCCCATCGTAAGTCGAGAAGCACCTGCCGCAACTCGAGAAAATCCAGGAGGTTCTCCCCTCCAGGCGACATGAGGCCCCATTTCCGCTGAGGCGTCTGGAGGCTAATCACATCTAACATCTGGAACTTCCAAAGATTCTTTCACACCGCTTACTGCAACTCAAGAAGTTCCCCGACAAACCGGTCTCCACTCGAGAGGAAGCACGAGAGTCCCGCCCACATCCAGGCGGAGACCCTTTTCCGACTCCTAGCTCGAGAGGAGGGATCTTTTCCCTGCGTGCGTCGGAATGAATTCCCGGCGTTCCCGTCGCATCTCAAGAGGAGGCGCTCTCCACAGGAAAAGGCGAGAGGGACTCCAGGGTCGTGCCACCATTCCAGAGTCCCCAGATGTCTCAGTCCATTCCAGGCAAACCTGTTTTCCCTGCACTGCCTTGACTTTCAAGCCGAGGATCGACTCACACCACGGTGGCACGTGGACAGCCCTGTGGGAAAGCCTCGTGGAAAGCCTCGTGGGAAAGCCCTCTTGGGAAAGCCTCGAGGGAAAGCACAGATCCTTGATCCACGCGAAGGGTAGCGTGACACTGCTGCTTCAGCTCGGGAGGAAAGCGCACGTGCATTCCCCCACTCGAGACGACGACTGACTCCCCTGGGAGACTCCAGAAGTGCCCCGAGATCCATGGTCAGCACTGGAGTGAATGCTCAGGATCCGGCACCTACTCACACAAGATCTTAGGCCCCGGCATCCACGGGAGAGGAATCCCGAGAGGCCCCGAGCAACTCGCATGGGACAGGCCTTTCCTGAGGCCACCGGAGCGGGTCCCTGAGGTCCCCGTCGTAAGTCGAGAGCACCTGTCGCAACTCGAGAAAATCCAGGAGGTTCTCCCTCCAGGAGAGATGAGGCCCATTTCCACTGAGGCGTTCGAGGCTAATCAAATCTAACTTCTGGAACTTCCAAAGGGTCTTTCACACTTTTGCTGCAACTCAAGAAGTTCCCCAACATACCCGTCTCCACTAGAGAGGAAGCTCCATAGTCCGCCCACATCCAGAGGAGCCCCATTTCCGCCTCCTAGCTCGAGAGGAGCGATCTTTTCGCTGCGTGGTAGGAATGAATTCATGGCGTTTCCGACGCATCTCAAGAGGAGGCGCTCTCCACAGGTAGGGGAGAGGAACTTCAGGGTCGTGTCACCATCCCAGAGTCCCCCAGATGTCTCAGTCCATTACAGGGAAACCTGTTTTCCCTGCACTGCGTCGACTTTCAAGCCGAGTATCGACTCACAACAAGGCGGCACGTGGGACAGCCCTGTGGGAAAGGCTCGTGGGAAAACCTCGTGGGAAAGCCTCGAGGGGAAAGCCACAGATCCCTTGATCCACGAGAAGGGAATGCAACACTGCTGCTACAGCTCGGGAGGAAAGCGCACGTGCATGCCCCCATTCGAGACGAGGACTGAGTCCCCTGGGGAGACTCCAGAAGTACCCCAAGATCCATGTCAGCACTGGAGAGGAATCCTCAGGTTCAGGCACCAACTCCAAACAAGGTCTTAAGCCCCGGCATCGTCGGGAGAGGAATCCCGAGAGGACCCCGAGCAACTCGCATGGGGACTGTCCTTTCCTGAGGCCACCAGAGCGGGTCACTGAGGTCCCCATCGTAAGTCGAGAGCACCTGTCGCAACTCGAGAAAATCCAGGAGGTTCTCCCCTCCAGGCGACATGAGGCCCATTTCCGCTGAGGCGTCTGGAGGCTAATCACATCTAACATCTGGAACTTCCAAAGATTCCTTCACACCCTTACTGCAACTCAAGAAGTTCCCCGACAAACCGGTCTCCACTCGAGAGGAAGCACGAGAGTCCCGCCCACATCCAGCGGAGACCCGTTTCCGACTCCTAGCTCGAGGGGAGGGATCCTTTACCTGCGTGGTCGGGAAAGAATTCCCGGCGTTCCCGTCGCATCTCAAGAATAGGCGCTCTCCACAGGAAAGGCGAGAGGAACTCCTGGGGCGTGCCACCATTCCCAGAGTACACTAGATGTCTCAGTTCATTCCAGGGAAACCTGATTTCCCTGCACTGCCTCGACTTTCAAGCCGAGGATCGACTCACACACACCGGTGGCACGTGGGACAGCCCTGTGGGAAAGCCTCGTGGGAAAGCCTCGTTGTAAAGCCTCGAGGGAAAACCCCTGATCCCTTGATCCAGGCGAAGGGAAGCGTGACACTGCTGCTTCAGCTCGGGAGGATAGCGCACGTGCATTCCCCCACTCGAGACTTAGAGTGACTCCCCTGGGGAGACTCCAGAAGTACACCAAGATCCATTTCTGCACTGGAGAGGAATCCTCAGGTTCCGGCAGCGTCTCCACACAAGATCTTAGGCACCGGCATCGACGGGAGAGGAATCCTGAGAGGCCCCCGAGCAATTCGCAAAGGGACTGGCCTTTCCTGAGGCCACCAGAGCGGGTCCCTGAGGTCCCCGTCGTAACGCGAGAACACCTGCACCATCTAGAGAAAATCAGGAGGTTCTCCCACCAGGGGAGATGAGGCCCATTTCCTCTGAGGCGTCCCATGCTAATCACACCTAACCTCTGGATCTTCCAAAAGATTCCTTCACACCCTTGCTGCAACTCAAGAAGTTCCCGACATACCCGTCTCCACTCGAGAGGAAGCACGAGAGTCCCGTCCAATCCAGAGGAGCCCTTTTTCCGACTCCCAGCTCGAGAAGAGGATTCTTTCCCTGCGTCGTCGGGAAAGAATTCCCGGCGGTTCCGTCGCATCTCAAGAGGAGGTGCTCTCCACAGGAAAGGCGAGAGGAACTCCAGGGTGGTGCCACCATTCGCAGAGTCCCCCAGATGTCTCAGTCCATTCCACGGAAACCTGTTTTCCCTGCATTTTCTTTGCTTTCAAGCCGAGGATCGAACGACTCACACCACGGTGGAACGTGGGACAGCCCTTTGGGAAAGCCTCGTGGGAAAGCCTCGAGGGAAAGCCCCTGAACCCTTGATCCACGCAAAGGGAATCTCGACACTGCTGCTACAGCTCGGGAGGAAAGCGCACGTGCATGCCCCACTCGAGACGAGGACTGACTCCCCTGGGGAGACTCCATAAGTACCCCAAGAAGCATGTCAGCACTGAAGAGGAATACTCAGATTCCGGCACCGATGCCACACAAGATCTTAGGCCCCGGCATCGACGGGAGAGGAATCCCGAGAGGCCCCCGAGCAACTCGCATGGGGACTGGCCTTTTCTGAGGCCACCAGAGCGTGTCCCTGAGGTCCCCGACGTGAGTCGAGAGCACCTGTCGCAACTCGAGAAAATCCAGGAGGTTCTCCCCTCCAGGAGAGATGAGGCCCATTTCCACTGAGGCGTCTCGAGGCTAATCAAATCTAACTTCTGGAACTTCCAAAGTCTTTCACACTTTTGCTGCAACTCAAGAAGTTCCCCGACATACCCGTCTCCAGTAGAGAGGAAGCTCCATATTCCCGCCCACATCCAGAGGAGCCCGTTTCCGCCTCCTAGCTCGAGAGGAGGGATCCTTTCCCTGCGTGGTAGGGAATGAATTCAAGGTGTTTCCGACGCATCTCAAGAGGAGGCGCTCTCCACAGGTAAGGGGAGAGGAACTTTTAGGGTCGTGTCACCATTCCCAGAGTCCCCCAGAGGTCTCAGTCCATTCCAGGGAAACCTGTTTTCCCTGCACTGCGTCGACTTTCAAGCCGAGTATCGACTCACAACAAGGCGGCACGTGGGACCGCCCTGTGGGAAAGGCTCGTGGGAAAATCACGTGGGAAAATCCTCGAGGGAATGCCACAGATCCCTTGTTGCACGTGAAGGGAAGCGTGACACTGCTACTACAGCTCGGAAGGAAAGCGCACGTGCATGCCCCCACTCGAGACGAGGATTGACTGCCCTGGTGAGACTCCAGAAGAACCCCAAGATCCATGTCAGCACTGGAGAGGAAACATCAGGTTCAGGCACCGACTCCACACAAGGCCTTAGGCACCGATATTGACGGGAGAGGCATCCCAAGAGGCCCCAGAGCAACTAGCATGGGGACTGGCCTTTCCTGAGGCCACCAGAGCGGGTCCCTGAGGTCCCCGTCGTAAGTCGAGAGCACCTGCCGCAACTCGAGAAAATCCAGGAGGTTCTCCCCTCCAGGCGAGATGAGGCCCATTTCTGCTGAGGCGTCTCCAGGATATTCACCGAACTCTGGAACTTCCAAATGGTTCTTCACATCCTTGCTGCAACTCAAGAAGTTCCCCGACATACCTGTCTCCACTCGAGAGGAAGCACGAGAGTCACGCCCACATCCAGAGGAGCCACGGTTTCCGCCTCTAGCTCGAGAGGAGGGATCCTTTCCCTTCGTGCTCGGGAAAGAATTCCCGGCATTCCCGTCGCAACTCAAGGGGAGGCGCTCTTTACAGGAAAGGCGAGAGGAACTCCAGGGTCGTGCCACCATTCCCAGAGTCCCCCAGATGCCTCAGTCCATTCCAGGGAAACCTGTTTTCCCTAAACTGCCTCGACTTTCAAGCGAGGATCGACTCACACCACGGTGGCACGTGGGACAGCCCTGTGGGAAAGCCAGGTGGGAAAGCCTCGTTGGAAAGCCTCGAGGGAAATCCACACATCCCTTGAACCACGCAAAGGGAAGCGTGACACTGCTGCAACAGCTGGGGAGGAAAGCGCACGTGCATGCCCCCACTCGAGACGAGACTGAGAGACTAGAATACCCCAAGATCCATGTCAGCACTGGAGAGGAATCCTCAGGTTCCGGCACCGGCCCCACAATAGATCTTAGCCCCGGCATCGACGGAGAGGAATCCCGAGAGGTCCCCAAGCAACTCGCATGGGAACTGGCCTTTTCTGAGGCCACCAGAACAGGTCCCTGAGGTCCCCATCGTAAGTCTAGAGCACCTGCTGCAACTCGAGAAAAATCCAGGAGGTTCTCCCCTCCAGGCGAAATGAGGCCCATTTCCGCTGAGGGTCTTGAGGCTAATCACACCAGACCTCTTGAACTTCCAAAGGGTCCTTCACACCCTTGCTGCAACTCAAGAAGTTCCCGATATACCCGTCTCCACTCGAGAGGAAGCACGAGAGTCCCGACCACATCCAGAGGAGCCCCGTTTCCACCTCCTAGCTCGAGAGGAGGGATCCTTTCCCTGCGTGCTCGGGAAAAAATACCTGGCGTTCCCGTCTCATCTCAAGAGGAGGCGCTCTCCTCAGGAAAGGCGAGGAACTCCAGGGTCATGCCACCATTCCCAGAGTCCCCCAGATGTCTCAGTCCATTCCAGGGAAACCTGTTTTTACTGCACTCTTTTGACTTCCAAGCAGAGGATCGACTCACACCATGGTGACACGTGAGACAGCCATGTGGGAAAGCCTCGTGGGAAACCTCGTGGGAAAGTCTCGAGGGAATGCCACAGATCCCTTGATCCCGGGAAGGGAAGCGTGACACTGCTGCTAAAGCTCGGAGGAATGCGCACGTGCATGCCCCCACCCGAGACGAGGACTGACTCCACTGGGGATACACCAGAAGTACCCAAGATCCATGTCAGCACTGGAGAGGAATCCTCAGGTTCCGGCACCGACTCAACTCAAGGTCTTAGGCCCCAGCATCGACGGGAGAGGAATCCCGAGAGGCCCCCAAGCAACTCGCATGGGAACTGGCCTTTTCTTAGGCCACCAGAACAGGTCCCTGAGGTCCCCATCGTAAGTCTAGAGCACCTGCTGCAACTCTAGAAAATCCAGGAGGTTCTCCCCTCCAGGCGAAATGATGGCCCATTTCCACTGAGGCATCTCGAAGCTAATCACACCTAACCTCTGGAACTTCCAAAGGGTCCTTCACACCCTTGCTGCAACTCAAGAAGTTCCCCGACATACCCGACTCCACCCGAGAGGAAACACGAAAAGTCCCGCCCACATCCAGAGGAGCCCCGTTTCCGCCTCCTAGCTCGAGAAGGAGGATCCTTTCCCTGCGTGGTCGGGAAGAATTCCCGGCGTTCCCGTCGCATCTCAAGAGCAGGCGCTCTCCACAGGAAAGGCGAGAGGAACTCCAGGGTCGTGCTACCATTCCCAGAGTCCCCAAATATCTGCGTCCATTCCAGGGAAACCTGTTTTCCCTGCACTGCCTCGACTTTCAAGCCGAGGATCGACTCACACCACGGTGGCACGTGTGTACAGCCCTGTGGGAAAGCCTCGTGGAAAGCCTCGTGGGAAAGACTCGAGGGAAAGCCACAGATCCTTGATCCAAGCAAAGGGACACGTGCCTGCCTACAGCTCGGGAGGAAAGCGCATGTGCATGCCCCCACACGAGACGAGGACTGAGTCTCCTGGGGAGTCTCCAGTAGTACCCCAGGATCCATGTCAGCACTGGAGAGGAATCCTCAGGTTCCGGCACCGAATCCACAAAGGTCTTAGGCCCCGACATCGTCGGAAGCGGAAATCCCGAGAGGCCGTCGAGCTACTCGCATGGGGACTGGCCTTTCCTGAGGTCAACAATAGCGCCCTAGGTCCCCGTCGTAAGTCGAGAGCACCTGTTGCCAACTCGCGAAAATCCACGAGGTTCTCCCTCCAGCGAGATGAGGTCCATTTCTGCTGACGGTCTCGAGGCTAATCACACCTAACCTCTGGAACTTCCAAACGGTTCTTCACACCATTGCTGCAACTCAAGAAGTTCCCCGACATACCGTCTCCACTCGAGAGG
>NW_017196075.1:0-8648 GCF_001704415.2 Capra hircus
TCAACTCAGCGGAAATTCATCTCGGCAGGGGAGAACCTCCTGGAGAGTTGCGTCAGTGCTCTCGACTTACGACGGGAAGGGACTCTGGTGGCCTCAGGAAGCCAGTCCCCATGCGAGTTGCTCGGGCCTCTCGGGATTCCTCCCGTCGATGCCGGGCCTAAGACTTGTGTGGAGTGGCCCGGAACCTGAGGATTCCTCTCCAGTGCTGACATGGATCTTGGGGTATTTCTGTATTCTCCTCAGTGGAGTCAGACCTTGTGTCGAGTGGGGGCATGCACGTACACTTTCCTCCCGAGCTGTAGCAGCAGTGTCACGCTTCCCTTCGCGTGGATCAAGGGATCAGTGGCTTTCCCTCGAGGCTTTCACACGAGGCTTTCCCACGAGGCTTTCCCACAGGGATGTCCCACGTGCCACCCTGGTGTGAGTCGATCCTCGGCTTGAACGTCGAGGCAGTGCAGGGAAAAAAGGTTTCCCTGGAATGGACTGAGACATCTGGGGACTCTGGGAATGTGGCACGACCCTGGAGTTCCTCTCGCCTTTCCTGTAGAGAGTGCCTCCTCTTGAGATGCGACGGGAACGCCGGGAATTCTTCCCCGACCACGCAGGGAAAGGATCCCTCCTCTCGAGCTAGGAGGCGTAAACGGGGCTCCTCTGGATGTGGGCGGGACTCTCGTGCTTCCTCTCGAGTGGAGACGGGTATGTCGGGGAACTTCTTGAGTTACAGCAAGGGTGTGAAGGACCCTTTGGATGTTCCAGAGGTTAGCTCTGATTAGCCTCGAGACGCCTCAGCACGAATGGGCCTCATCTCGCCTGGAGGGGAGAACCTCCTGGACTTTGTCGAGTTGCGGCAGTTGCTCTTGTCTTACGACGGGGACCTCAGGGACCTGCTCTGGGGGCCTCAGGAAAGGCCAGTCCCCATGTGAGTATCTCGGGGCCTCTCGGGATTCCTCTCCCCGTCGATGCCGGGACCTAAGACCTTGTTAGGAGTCAGTGCCGGAACCTGAGGATTCCCTCTAGTGCTGACATGGATCTTGGGGTACTTCTGGAGTTTCCCCAGGGAAGTCAGTCCTTGTCTCTAGTGGGGGCATGCACTTGCGCTTTCCTCTCGAGCAGTAGCAGCAGTGTCACGCTTCCCTTGGCGTGGATCAAGGGATCTGTGGCTTTCGCTCGAGGCTTTCCCTCTAAGCTTTCCCACGAGGCTTTCCCACAGGGCTGTTCCACGTGCCACCGTGGTGTGAGTCGATCCCGGCTTGAAAGTCGAGGCAGTGCAGGGAAAACAGGTTTCCCTGGAATGGACTGAGACATCTGGGGACTCTGGGAATGGTGGCACGACCCTGGATTTTCTCTCGCCTTTCTGTGGAGAGTGCCTCCTCTTGAGATGCGACGGGAACGCCGGGAATTCTTTCCTGACCACGCAGGGAAAGGATCCCTCCTCTCGAGCTAGGAGGCGCAAATGGGGCTCCTCTGGATGTGGGCGGCACTCTCGTGCTTCCTCTCGAGTGGAGACGGGCAAGTCGGGAACTTCTTGAGTTGCAGCAAGGGTGTGAAGGACCCTTTGGAACTTCCAGATGTTAGATGTGATTAGCCTCTTGACGCATTAGCGGAAATGGGCCTCATCTCGCCCGGAGGGGAGAACCTCCTGGATTTTCTCGAGGTACGGCAGGTGCTCTCGACTTACGACGGGGACTTCAGGGACCCGCTCTGGTGGCCTCAGGAAAGGCCAGTCCCCATGGGAGTTGCTCGGGGGCCTCTCGGGATTCCTCTCCCGTCGATGCCGGGCTTAAGTCCTTGTGTGGAGTTGGTGCCGGAACCTGACGATTCCTCTCCAGTGCCGACATGGATCAGGGGGTACTTCTGGAGTCTCCCCAGGGAGTCAGTCCTCGTCTCGAGTGGGGGCATGCAAGTGCGTTTTCCTTCCGAGCTCTAGCTGCAGTGTCGCGCTTCCCTTCGCGTGGATCAAGGGATCTGTGGCTTCCCTCGAGGCTTTCCCACGAGGCTTTCCCACAGGGCAGTCCCACGTGCCACCTTGGTGTGAGTCGATCCTCGGCTTGAAAGTCGAGGCAGTGCAGGGAAAACAGGTTTCCCTGGAATGGACTGAGACATCTGGGGGACTCTGGGAATGGTGGCACGACCCTGGAATTCCTCTTCCTTTCCTGTGGAGAGTGCCTCCTCTTGAGATGCGACGGGAACGCCGGGAATTCTTTCCCGACCACGCAGGGAAAGGATCCCTCCTCTCGAGCTAGGAGGCGCAAACGGGGCTCCTCTGGATGTGGGCGGGACTCTCGTGCTTCCTCTCGAGTGGAGACGGGTATGTCGGGGAACTTCTTGAGTTGCAGCAAGGGTGTGAAGGACCCTTTGGAAGTTCCAGAGGTTAGGTGTGATTAGCCTCGAGACGCCTCAGCGGAAATGGGCCTCATCTCGCCTGGAGGGGAGAACCTCCTGGATTTTCTCAAGTTGTGGCAGGTGCTCTCGACTTACGACGGGGACCTCAGGGACCCGCTCTGGTGGCCTCAGGAAAGGCCAGTCCCCATGCGAGTTGCTCGGGGCCTCTCGGGATTCCTCTCCCGTCGATGCCGGGCCTAAGACCTTGTGTGGAGTCGGTGCTGGAACCTGAGGATTCCTCTCCAGTGCCGACATGGATCTTGGGGTTTCTGAGTCTCCCCAGGGGAGTCAGTCCTCGTCTCGAGTGGGGCATGCACTACGCTTTCCTCCCGAGCTGTAGCAGCAGTGTCGCTCTTCCCTTCGAGTGGATCAGGGGATCTGTGGCTTTCGCTCGAGGCTTTCCCACGAGGCTTTCCCACGAGTCTTTCCCACAGGGCAGTCCCACGTGCCACCGTGGTGTGAGTGGATCTCGGCTTGAAAGTAGAAAGTGCAGGGAAAACAGGTTTCCCTGGAATGGACTGAGACATCTGGGGGACTCTGGGAATGGTGGCACGACCTGGAGTTCCTCTCGCCTTTCCTGTGGAGAGCGCCTCCTCTTGAGAAGCGACGGAACGCGGGGAATTCTTTCCCCACCACGCAGGGAAAGGATCCCTCCTCTCGAGCTAGGAGGCGGAAACGGGGCTCCTCTGGATGTGGGCGGGACTCTCGTGTTTCCTCTCGAGTGGAGACGGGTATGTCGGGGAACTTCTTGAGTTGCAGCAAGGGTGTGAAGGACCCTTTGGAAGTTCCAGATTAGGTGTGATTAGCCTCGAGACGCCTCAGCGGAAATGGGCCTCATCTCGCCTGGAGGGGAGAACCTCCTGGATTTTCTCGAGTTGCGGCAGGTGCTCTCGACTTACGACGGGACCAGGGGACCCGCTCTGGTGGCCTCAGGGAAGGCCAGTCCCCATGCGAGTTGCTCGGGCCTCTCGGTTCCTCTCCGTCGATGCCGGGCCTAAGACTTGTGTGGAGTCGGTGCCGGAACCTGAGGATTCCTCTCCAGTGCTGACATGGATTTTTGGGTACTTCTGGAGTCTCCCCAGGGGAGTCAGTCCTCGTCTCGAGTGGGGGCATGCACGTGCTTCCTCCAGCTGTAGCAGCAGTGTCACTTCCCTTCGCTTGGATCAAGGGATCTGTGGCTTTCCGAGGCTTTCCACGAGGCTTTCCCAGAGCTTTCCCACAGGGCTGTCCACGTGCCACCGTGGTGTGAGTCGATCCTCGGCTTGAAAGTCGAGCCAGTGCAGGGAAAACAGGTTTCCCTGGAATGGACTGAGACATCTGGGGGACTCTGGAATGGGACACGACTGGAGTTCCTCTCGCCTTTCCTGTGGAGCGCCTCCTCTTGAGATGCGACGGGAACGGGAAATTCTTTCCCAACAGGCAGGGAAAGGATCCCTCCTCTCGAGCTAGGAGGAAACGGGGCTCCTCTGGATGTGGGCGGGACTCTCGTGCTTCCTCTCGAGTGGAGACGGGTATGTCGGGGAACTTCTTGAGTTGCAGCAAGGGTGTGAGGGACCCTTTGGAAGTTCCAGAGGTTAGGTGTGATTAGCCTCGAAACGCCTCAGCGGAAATGGGCCTCATATCGCCTGGAGGGGAGAACCTCCTGGATTTTCTCGAGTTGCGGCAGGTGCTCTCGACTTACGAAGGGACCTCAGGACCCGCTCTGGTGGCCTCAGGAAAGGCCAGTCCCATGCGAGTTGCTCGGGGCCCTCTCGGGATTCCTCTCCCGTCGATGCCGGGGCCTAAGACCTTGTGTGGAGTCGGTGCTGGAACCTGAGGATTCTTCTCCAGTGCTGACATGGAACTTGGGTACTTCTGGAGTCTCCCCAGGGGAGTCAGTCCTCGTCTCGAGTGGGGCATGCACGTGCCCTTTCCTCCCGAGCTGTAGCAGCAGTGTCACGCTTCCCTTCGCGTGGTTCAAGGGATCTGTGGCTTTCCCTCGAGGCTTTCCCACGAGCTTTCCCACGAGGCTTTCCCACAGGGCTCTCCACGTGCCACCGTGGTGTGTTTCGATCCTCGGCTTGAAAGTCGAGGCAGTGCAGGGAAAACAGGTTTCCCTGGAATGGACAGAGACATCTGGGGGACTCTGGGAATGGTGGCACGACCTTGGAGTTTCTCTTGCCTTTCCTGTGGAGAGCGCCTCCTCTTGAGATGCGACGGAAACGCCGGGAATTCTTTCCCGACACGCAGGGAAAGATCCTCCCTCGAGCTAGGAGGCGGAAATGGGCTCCTCTGGATGTGGGCGGACTCTCGTGCTTCCTCTCGAGTGGAGGCGGTATGTCGGGGAACTTATTTGAGTTGCAGCAAGGGTGTGAAGGACCTTTTTGGAAGTTCCAGATGTTAGGTGTGAATTAGCCTCTAGACGCCTCAGCGGAAATGGGCCTCATCTCGCCTGGAGGGGAGAACCTCCTGGATTTTCTCGAGTTGCGGCAGGTGCTCTCGACTTCGACGGGGACCTCAGGGACCCGCTCTGGTGGCTCAGGAAAGGCCAGTCCCCATGCGAGTTGCTCGGGGCCTCTCGGGATTCCTCTCCCGTCGATGCCGGGGCCTAAGACCTTGTGTGGGTCGGTCCTGGAACCTGAGGATTCCTCTCCAGTGCTGACATGGATCTTGGGGTACTTCGGGAGTCTCCCCAGGGGAGTCAGTCCTCATTCGAGTGGGGGCATGAAGAGCGCTTTCCTCCCGAGCTGTAGCAGCAGTGTCATTCTTCCCGTCGAGTGGATCAAGGGATCAGTGGCTTTCCCTCGAGGCTTGCCCATGAGGCTTTTTCCACAGGGCTGTCCCACGTGCCACCGTGCTGTGAGTCGATCCTCAGCTTGTAAGTCGAGGCAGTGCAGGGAAAACAGGTTTCCCTGGAATGGACTGAGATATCTGGGGTACTCTGGGAATGGTGGCACGACCAGGGAGTTCCTCTCACCTTTCCTGTTGAGAGCGCCTCCTCTTGAGTTGTGAAGGGGAAGACCGGGAATTCTTTCCCGACGACGCAGGGAAAGGGATACCCTCCTCTCTAGCTGTGAGGCGGAAACGGGGCTCCTCTGGATGTGGGCGGACTCTCGTGCTTCCTCTCGAGTGGAGACGGGTATGTCGGGGAACTTCTTGAGTTGCAGCAAGGGTGTGAAGAACCCTTTGGAAAATTCCAGAGGTTTAGGTGTAATTAGGCTCGAGTCGCCTCAGGGGAAATGGGCCTCATCTCGCCTGGAGGGGAGAACCTCCTGGATTTTTTCGAGTTGTGACAGGTGATCTCGACTTAAGACGGGGACCTGAGGGACCCGCTCTGGTGGCCTCAGGAAAGGCCATTCCCATGCGAGTTGCTCGGGGGCCTCTCGGGATTCCTCTCCCGTCGATGCGTGGCCTAAGACCTTGTGTGGAGTGGGTGCCGGAACCTGAGGATTCCTCTCCAGTGCTGACATGGATCTTGGCGTCCTTAAAGGCGAGATGAGGCCATTTGCGCTGAGGCGTCTCGAGGCTAATCACACCTAACCTCTGGAACTTCCAAAGGGTCCTTCACACCCTTGCTGCAACTCAAGAAGTTCTCCGACATACCCGTCTCCACTCGAGAGTATCAACATCTTCCCGCCCACTTTCAGAGGAGCACCGTTTCCACCTCATAGCTCGAGAGAAGGGATCCTTTCCCTGCGTGGTCTGGAAAGCATTCCCGGCGTTCCAGTCGCATCTCAAGAGGAGGCCCTCTCCACTGGAAAGGCGAGAGAAACTCCAGGGTCCTTCCGCCATTCCAGAGTCCCCAGATGTCTCTGTCAATTCCAGGGAAACCTGTTTTCCCGGCACTGCCTCGACTTTCAAGGCCGAGGATCGACTCACACCACGGTGGCACGTGGGACAGCCCTGAGGAAAATCCTCGTGGGAAAGCCTCGAGGGAAAAGCCACAGATCCCTTGATCCATGCGACGGGAAGTGTGACACTACTGCTACAGTTCGTGAGGAAAGCTCACGTGCATGCACCCACACGAGATGAGCACTGACTCCCCAGGGGAGACTCCAGAAATACGCCAAGACCCATGTCAGCACTGGGGAGGAATCCTCAGGTTCCGGCCCCGACTCCACACAAGGTCTTAGGCCCCAACATCGACGGGAGAGGAATCCCGAAAGGCCCCCTTGCAACTCCCATGGGCACTGGCCTTTCCTGAGGCCACCAGAGCGGGTCCCTGAGGTCCCCGTCTTAACTCGAGAGACCCTGCCCAACTCTAGAAAATCCAGGAGGTTCTCCCCTCCAGGCGAGATGAGGCCCATTTCCTCTGAGGCGTCTGGAGGCTCATCACACCTAAACTCTGGAAATTCAAAAGGGTCCTTGCTGCAACTCAAGAAGTTCCCGACATACCCGTCTCCCACTAGAGAGGAAGCACGAGGGTCCCGCCCACATCCAGAGGAACCTCGTTTCCGCCTGGCAGCTTGAGATGAGGGATGCTATCCTGCTTAGTCAGGAAAGATTTTTCGGCGTTCCCGTGGCATCTCAAGAGTAAGGGCTCTCAATAGGAAAGGCGAGAGGAACTCCAGGGTCGTGCCACCATTCCAAGAGTCCCCCCAGATGTGTCAGTCCATTTCAGAGGAACCTGTTTTCCCTGCACTGCCTCGACTTTCACGCCTAGTATCGACTCACACCATGGTGGCACGTGGGACAGCCCTGTGGGAAAGCCTCGTGGGAAAGCCTCGAGGGAAAGCCACAGATCCCTTGATCCCCGCGACGGGAAGCGTGACACACCTGCTACACTGTCCCTGAGGTCACGGTCGTATGTTGAGAGCACCTGCCGCAACTCGAGAAAATCCAGGAGGTTCTCTGCTTCAGTCGAGATGAGGCCCATTTTCTCTGCGGCGTCTCGAGAGTAATCACGCCTAAACTCTGGAACTTCCAAAGGGTCCTACACACCCTTGCTACAACTCAAGAATTTCCCGACATACCCGTCTCCACTCCAGAGGAAGCAGAGGGTCCGGCCACCTCCAGAGGAGCTCCGTTTCCTCCTCCAAGCTCGAGATGAGGGATCCTTCTCTGCTTCCTCGGGAAAGAATTTCCGACGTTTCCGACGCATCTCAAGAGGAGGCGCGCTGCACAGGAAAAGCGAGAGGAACTCATGGGTCGTGCCACCATTCCAAGAGTCCCCCCCAGATGTCTCAGTCCATTCCAGAGGATCCTGTTTTCCCTGCACTGCTTCGACTTGCACGGCGAGGATCGCGGTGGCAGAGGCGAGGATCGCGGGTGGTACGTGGGAGAGCCCTGTGGGAAAGCCTCGTCTGAAAGCCTCGAGGGAAAGCCCAGATCCCTTGATCCACGCGATGGGAAGCGTGACACTGCTGCTACAGCACGGGAGGAAAGCGCACGTGCATGCCCCCACTCGAGACGAGGACTGACTCCCTGGGGAGACTCCAGAAGCACCTCAAGATGCATGTCAGCCCCTGGAGAGGAATCTTCAGGTTCCGGCCCCGACTCCACACAAGGTCTTAGGCCCTGGCATCGACGGGAGAGGAACAGCGACAGGCCCTCTAGCAACTCGCATGGGGACTGGCCTTTACTGAGGTCACCAAAGCGGGTCCATGAGGTCCCCCGTCGTAAGTCGAGAGCACCTGCCGCAACTCGGTAAAATCCAGGAGGTTCTCCCCTCCAGGCGAGATGAGGCCCGTTTCCACTGAGGTGTCTCGAGGCTAATCACACGTGACCTCTGGAACTTCCAAAGAGTCTTTCAAGCCATGCTGCAACTCAAGAAGTTCCCCGACATACCCGTCTCCACTCAAGAGGAAGCACGAGGGTCCCGGCCACATCCAGAGGAGCTCCGTTTCCGGCTCGTAGCTCGAGAGGACGGATCCTTTCCCTGCTTGGTGGAAAGAATTCCCGGCATTCCATCGCATCTCAAGAGGAGGCGCTCTCCAAAGGAAAGGGGAGAGGAACTGCAGGGTCGTGCCACCATTCCAAGACTCCCCCAGATATCTCAGTCGTTCCACAGGAACCTGTTTTCCCTGCACTGCTCGGCTTTCACGAGGATCGATCACACCACCGGACACGTGGGACAGCGCTGTGGGAAAGCCTCGTGGGAAAGACTCGAGGGAAAGCCACAGATCCCTTGGTCCACGCAAGGGGAAGCGTGACACTGCTGCTACAGCTCGGGAGGAAAGCGCACGTGCATGCCCCCACTCGAGACGAGGACTGACTCCCCTGGGGAGACTCAGGAAGTACCCAAGATACATGTCAGCACTGGAGAGGAATCCTCAGGTTCCGGCACC
>NW_017196076.1:0-20300 GCF_001704415.2 Capra hircus
TAACCGACTCCACACAAGGTCTTAGGCCCAAGCTCTCGACGGGAGAGAATCCCAGAGAGGCCCCGAGAACTCGCATGGGGACTGGCCTTTCCTGAGGCCACCAGAGGGTCCCTGAGGTCCCCCGTCGTAAGTGAGAGCACCTGCCACAACTCGAGAAAATCCAGGAGGTTCTCCCCTCCAGGCGAGATGAGGCCCATTTCCGCTGAGGCGTCTCGAGGCTAATCACACCTAACCTCTGGAACTTCCAAAGGGTCCTTCACACCCTTGCTGCAACTCAAGAAGTTCCCGACATACCCGTCTCCACTCGAGAGGAAGCACGAGAGTCCCGCCCACATCCAGAGGAGCCCCGTTTCCGCCTCCTAGCTCGAGAGGAGGGATCCTTTCCCTGCGTGGTCGGGAAAGAATTCCCGGCGTTCCGTCGCATCTCAAGAGGAGGCGCTCTCCACAGGAAAGGCGAGAGGAACTCCAGGGTCGTGCCACCATTCCCAGAGTCCCCCAGATGTCTCAGTCCATTCCAGGGAAACCTGTTTTCCCTGCACTGCCTCGACTTTCAAGCCGAGGATCGACTCACACCACGAGTGGCACGTGGGACAGCCCTGTGGGAAAGCCTCGTAAGCTGTGGGAAAGCCTCGAGGGAAAGCCACAGATCCCTTGATCCACGTGAAGGGAAGCGTGACACTGCTGCTACAGCTCGGGAGGAAAGCGCACGTGCATGCCCCCACTCGAGACGAGGACTGACTCCCCTGGGGAGACTCCAGAAGTACCCAAGATCCATGTCAGCACTGGAGAGGAATCCTCAGGTTCCGGCACTGACTCCACACAAGGTCTTAGGCCCGGCATCGACGGGAGAGGAATCCGAGAGGCCCCGAGCAACTCGCATGGGGACTGGCCTTTCCTGAGGCCACCAGAGCGGGTCCCTGAGGTCCCCGTCGTAAGTCGAGAGCACCTGCCGCAACTCGAGAAAATCCAGGAGGTTCTCCCCTCCAGGCGAGATGAGGCCCATTTCCGCTGAGGCGTCTCGAGGCTAATCACACCTAAACTCTGGAACTTCCAAAGGGTCCTTCACACCCTTGCTGCAACTCAAGAAGTTCCCCGACATACCCGTCTCCACTCGAGAGGAAGCACGAGAGTCCCGCCCACATCCAGAGGAGCCCCGTTTCCGCCTCCTAGCTCGAGAGGAGGGATCCTTTCCCTGCGTGGTCGGGAAAGAATTCCCGGCGTTCCCGTCGCATCTCAAGAGGAGGCGCTCTCCACAGGAAAGGCGAGAGGAACTCCAGGGTCGTGCCACCATTCCCAGAGTCCCCCAGATGTCTCAGTCCATTCCAGGGAAACCTGTTTTCCCTGCACTGCCTCGACTTTCAAGCCGAGGATCGACTCACACCACGGTGGCACGTGGGACAGCCCTGTGGGAAAGCCTCGTGGGAAAGCCTCAGTGGGAAAGCCTCGAGGGAAAGCCACAGATCCCTTGATCCACGCGAAGGGAAGCGTGACACTGCTGCTACAGCTCGGGAGGAAAGCGCACGTGCATGCCCCCACTCGAGACGAGGACTGACTCCCCTGGGGAGACTCCAGAAGATACCCCAAGATCCATGTCAGCACTGGAGAGGAATCCTCAGGTTCCGGCACGACTCCACACAAGGTCTTAGGCCCCGGCATCGACGGGAGAGGAATCCCGAGAGGCCCCCGAGCAACTCGCATGGGGACTGGCCTTTCCTGAGGCCACCAGAGCGGGTCCCTGAGGTCCCCGTCGTAAGTCGAGAGCACCTGCCCTAACTCGAGAAAATCCAGGAGGTTCTCCCCTCCAGGCGAGATGAGGCCCATTTCCGCTGAGGCGTCTCGAGGCTAATCACACCTAACCTCTGGAACTTCCAAAGGGTCCTTCACACCCTTGCTGCAACTCAAGAAGTTCCCCGACATACCCGTCTCCACTCGAGAGGAAGCACGAGAGTCCCGCCCATCATCCAGAGGAGCCCCGTTTCCGCCTCCTAGCTCGAGAGGAGGGATCCTTTCCCTGCGTGGTCGGGAAAGAATTCCCGGCGTTCCCGTCGCATCTCAAGAGGAGGCGCTCTCCACAGGAAAGGCGAGAGGAACTCCAGGGTCGTGCCACCATTCCCAGAGTCCCCCAGATGTCTCAGTCCATTCCAGGGAAACCTGTTTTCCCTGCACTGCCTCGACTTTCAAGCCGAGGATCGACTCACACCACGGTGGCACGTGGGACAGCCCTGTGGGAAAGCTCGTGGGAAAGCCTCGTGGGAAAGCCTCGAGGGAAAGCCACAGATCCCTTGATCCACGCGAAGGGAAGCGTGACACTGCTGCTACAGCTCGGGAGGAAAGCGCACGTGCATGCCCCCACTCGAGACGAGGACTGACTCCCCTGGGGAGACTCCAGAAGTACCCCAAGATCCATGTCAGCACTGGAGAGGAATCCTCAGGTTCCGGCACCGACTCCACACAAGGTCTTAGGCCCCGGCATCGACGGGAGAGGAATCCCGAGAGGCCCCGAGCAACTCGCATGGGGGACTGGCCTTTCCTGAGGCCACCAGAGCGGGTCCCTGAGGTCCCCGTCGTAAGTCGAGAGCACCTGCCGCAACTCGAGAAAATCCAGGAGGTTCTCCCCTCCAGGCGAGATGAGGCCCATTTCCGCTGAGGCGTCTCGAGGCTAATCACACCTAAACTCTGGAACTTCCAAAGGGTCCTTCACACCCTTGCTGCAACTCAAGAAGTTCCCCGACATACCCGTCTCCACTCGAGAGGAAGCACGAGAGTCCCGCCCACATCCAGAGGAGCCCCGTTTCCGCCTCCTAGCTCGAGAGGAGGGATCCTTTCCCTGCGTGGTCGGGAAAGAATTCCCGGCGTTCCCGTCGCATCTCAAGAGGAGGCGCTCTCCACAGGAAAGGCGAGAGGAACTCCAGGGTCGTGCCACCATTCCCAGAGTCCCCCAGATGTCTCAGTCCATTCCAGGGAAACCTGTTTTCCCTGCACTGCCTCGACTTTCAAGCCGAGGATCGACTCACACCACAGG
This sequence comes from Capra hircus, assembly GCF_001704415.2. NCBI lineage: Eukaryota > Metazoa > Chordata > Mammalia > Artiodactyla > Bovidae > Capra > Capra hircus. Next base: position 3,023 of record NW_017196076.1, read on the forward strand.
TGGCACGTGGGACAGCCCTGTGGGAAAGCCTCGTGGGAAAGCCTCGAGGGAAAGCCACAGATCCCTTGATCCACGCGAAGGGAAGCGTGACACTGCTGCTACAGCTCGGGAGGAAAGCGCACGTGCATGCCCCCACTCGAGACGAGGACTGACTCCCCTGGGGAGACTCCAGAAGTACCCCAAGATCCATGTCAGGCACTGGAGAGGAATCCTCAGGTTCCGGCACACGACTCCACACAAGGTCTTAGGCCCCGCATCGACGGGAGAAGGAATCCCGAGAGGCCCCGAGCAAACTCGCATGGGGACTGGCCTTTCCTGAGGCCACCAGAGCGGGTCCCTGAGGTCCCCGTCGTAAGTCGAGAGCACCTGCCGCAACTCGAGAAAATCCAGGAGGTTCTCCCCTCCAGGCGAGATGAGGCCCATTTCCGCTGAGGCGTCTCGAGGCTAATCACACCTAACACTCTGGAACTTCCAAAGGGTCCTTCACACCCTTGCTGCAACTCAAGAAGTTCCCCGACATACCCGTCTCCACTCGAGAGGAAGCACGAGAGTCCCGCCCATCATCCAGAGGAGCCCCGTTTCCGCCTCCTAGCTCGAGAGGAGGGATCCTTTCCCTGCGTGGTCGGAAAGAATTCCCGGCGTTCCCGTCGCATCTCAAGAGGAGGCGCTCTCCACAGGAAAGGCGAGAGGAACTCCAGGGTCGTGCCACCATTCCCAGAGTCCCCCAGATGTCTCAGTCCATTCCAGGGAAACCTGTTTTCCCTGCACTGCCTCGACTTTCAAGCCGAGGATCGACTCACACCACGGTGGCACGTGGGACAGCCCTGTGGGAAAGCCTCGTGGGAAAGCCTCGTGGGAAAGCCTCGAGGGAAAGCCACAGATCCCTTGATCCACGCGAAGGGAAGCGTGACACTGCTGCTACAGCTCGGGAGGAAAGCGCACGTGCATGCCCCCACTCGAGACGAGGACTGACTCCCCTGGGGAGACTCCAGAAGTACCCAAGATCCATGTCAGCACTGGAGAGGAATCCTCAGGTTCCGGCACTCGACTCCACACAAGGTCTTAGGCCCCGGCATCGACGGGAGAGGAATCCCGAGAGGCCCCCGAGCAAACTCGCATGGGGACTGGCCTTTCCTGAGGCCACCAGAGCGGGTCCCTGAGGTCCCCGTCGTAAGTCGAGAGCACCTGCCGCAACTCGAGAAAATCCAGGAGGTTCTCCCCTCCAGGCGAGATGAGGCCCATTTCTGCTGAGGCGTCTCGAGGCTAATCACACCTAAACCTCTGGAACTTCCAAAGGGTCCTTCACACCCTTGCTGCAACTCAAGAAGTTCCCCGACATACCCGTCTCCACTCGAGAGGAAGCACGAGAGTCCCGCCCACATCCAGAGGAGCCCCGTTTCCGCCTCCTAGCTCGAGAGGAGGGATCCTTTCCCTGCGTGGTCGGGAAAGAATTCCCGGCGTTCCCGTCGCATCTCAAGAGGAGGCGCTCTCCACAGGAAAGGCGAGAGGAACTCCAGGGTCGTGCCACCATTCCCAGAGTCCCCCAGATGTCTCAGTCCATTCCAGGGAAACCTGTTTTCCCTGCACTGCCTCGACTTTCAAGCCGAGGATCGACTCACACCACGGTGGCACGTGGGACAGCCCTGTGGGAAAGCCTCGTGGGAAAGCCTCGTGGGAAAGCCTCGAGGGAAAGCCACAGATCCCTTGATCCACGCGAAGGGAAGCGTGACACTGCTGCTACAGCTCGGGAGGAAAGCGCAAGTGCAAGCCCCCACTCGAGACGAGGACTGACTCCCCTGGGGAGACTCCAGAAGTACCCAAGATCCATGTCAGCACTGGAGAGGAATCCTCAGGTTCCGACAGCGACTCCACACAAGATCTTAGGCCCCGGCATCGACGGGAGATGAATCCCGAGATGACCCCGAGCAACTCGCATGGGGACTGGCCTTTCCTGAGGCCACCAGAGCGGGTCCCTGAGGTCCCCGTCGTAAGTTGAGAGCACCTGCCACAACTCGAGAAAATCCAGGAGGTTCTCCCCGTCCAGGCGAGATGAGGCCGATTTTCGCTGAGGCATCTCGAGGCTAATCACACCTAACCTCTGGAACTTACAAAAGGGTCCTTCACACCCTTGCTGCAACTCAAGAAGTTCCCCGACATACCCGTCTCCACTCGAGAGGAAGCACGAGAGTCCCGCCCATCATCCAGAGGAGCGCCGTTTCCGCCTCCTAGCTCGAGAGGAGGGATCCTTTCCCTGCGTGGTCGGCAAAGAATTCCCGGCGTTCCCGTCGCATCTCAAGAGGAGGCGCTCTCCACAGGAAAGGCGAGAGGAACTCCAGGGTCGTGCCACCATTCCCAGAGTCCCCCAGATGTCTCAGTCCATTCCAGGGAAACCTGTTTTCCCTGCACTGCCTCGACTTTCAAGCCGAGGATCAACTCACACCACAGGTGGCACGTGGGACAGCCCTGTGGGAAAGCCTCGTGGAAAGCCTGTAAGCGAGGAAGCCACAGATCCCTTGATCCACGCGAAGGGAAGCGTGACACTGCTGCTACAGCTCGGGAGGAAAGCGCACATCCATGCCCCCACTCGAGACGAGGACTGACTCCCCTGGGGAGACTCCAGAAGTACCCCAAGATCCATGTCAGCACTGGAGAGGAATCCTCAGGTTCCGGCACCGACTATCACACAAGGTCTTAGGCACCCGGCATCGACGGAGAGAGGAATCCCGAGAGGCCCCCGATGCAACTCGCATGGGGACTGGCCTTTCCTGAGGCCACCAGAGCGGGTCCCTGAGGTCCCCGTCGTAAGTCGAGAGCACCTGCCGCAACTCGAGAAAATCCAGGAGGTTCTCCCCTCCAGGCGAGATGAGGCCCATTTCCGCTGAGGCGTCTCGAGGCTAATCACACCTAAACCTCTGGAACTTCCAAAGGGTCCTTCACACCCTTGCTGCAACTCAAGAAGTTCCCCGACATACCCGTCTCCACTCGAGAGGAAGCACGAGAGTCCCGCCCACATCCAGAGGAGCCCCGTTTCCTGCCTCCTAGCTTCGAGAGGAGGGATCCTTTCCCTGCGTGGTCGGGAAAGAATTCCCGGCGTTCCCGTCGCATCTCAAGAGGAGGCGCTCTCCACAGGAAAGGCGAGAGGAACTCCAGGGTCGTGCCACCATTCCCAGAGTCCCCCAGATGTCTCAGTCCATTCCAGGGAATACCTGTTTTCCCTGCACTGCCTCGACTTTCAAGCCGAGGATCGACTCACACCACGGTGGCACGTGGGACAGCCCTGTGGGAAAGCCTCGTGGGAAAGCCTCGTGGGAAAGCCTCGAGGGAAAGCCACAGATCCCTTGATCCACGTCGAAGGGAAGCGTGACACTGCTGCTACAGCTCGGGAAGGAAAGCGCACGTGCATGCCCCCACTCGAGACGAGGACTGACTCCCCTGGGGAGACTCCAGAAGTACCCCAAGATCCATGTCAGCACTGGAGAGGAATCCTCAGGTTCCGGCACCAACTCCACACAAGAGTCTTAGGCCCAGGCATCGACGGGAGAGGAATCCCGAGAGGCCCCGAGCAACTCGCATGGGGACTGGCCTTTCCTGAGGCCACCAGAGCGGGTCCCTGAGGTCCCCGTCGTAAGTCGAGAGCACCTGCCGCAACTCGAGAAAATCCAGGAGGTTCTCCCCTCCAGGCGAGATGAGGCCCATTTCCGCTGAGGCGTCTCGAGGCTAATCACACCTAACACTCTGGAACTTCCAAAGGGTCCTTCACACCCTTGCTGCAACTCAAGAAGTTCCCCGACATACCCGTCTCCACTCGAGAGGAAGCACGAAGAGTCCGCCCACATCCAGAGGAGCCCCGTTTCCGCCTCCTAGCTCCGAGAGGAAGGATCCTTTCCCTGCGTGGTCGGGAAAGAATTCCCGGCATTCCCGTCGCATCTCAAGAGGAGGCGCTCTCCACAGGAAAGGCGAGAGGAACTCCAGGGTCGTGCCACCATTCCCTGAGTCCCCCAGATGTCTCAGTCCATTCCAGGGAAACCTGTTTTCCCTGCACTGCCTCGACTTTCAAGCGAGGATCGACTCAACCACGGTGGCACGTGGGACAGCCCTGTGGGAAAGCCTCTGTGGGAAAGCCTCGTGGGAAAGCCTCGAGGGAAAGCCACAGATCACTTGATCCTCGCGAAGGGAAGCGTGACACTGCTGCATACAGCTCGGGAGGAAAGCGCACGTGCATGACCCCCACTCGAGACGAGGACTGACTCCCCTGGGGAGACTCACATTCAGAGGAACCCCGTTTCCGCCTGGCAGCTCGAAATGAAGGATCCTATCCTGCTTAGTCAGGAAAGTTTTTTCGGCGTTCCCTTGGCATCTCAAGAGCAATGGCTCTCAATAGGAAAGGCGAGAGGTACTCCGGGTCGTGCCACCATTCGAAGAGTCCCCAGATGTCTCAGTCCATTTCAGAGGAACCTGTTTTCCCTGCACTGCCTCGACTTTCAAGCCGAGGATCCACTCACACCATGGTGGCACGTGGGACAGCCCTGTGGGAAAGCCTCGTGGGAAAGCCTCGAGGGAAAGCCAAAGATCCCTTGATCCCCACGACGGGAAGCGTGACACATCTGCTACACTGTCCCTGAGGTCACGGTCTTATGTCGAGAGCACCTGCCGCAACTCGAGAAAATCCAAGAGGTTCTCTGCCTCCAGTCTAGATGAGGCCCATTTTCTCTGCAGGCGTCTCGAGAGCTAATCACACCTAAACTCTGGAACTTCCAAAGGGTCCTTCACACCCTTGCTGCAACTCAAGAAGTTCCCCGACATACCCGTCTCCACTCGAGAGGAAGCACGAAAGTCCCGCCCACATCCAGAGGAGACCCGTTTCCGCCTCCTAGCTCTTGAGGAGGGATCCTTTCACTGCGTGTTCGGGAAAGAATTCCCGGCGTTTCCGTCGCATCTAAAGAGGAGGCGCTCTCCACAGGAAAGGCGAGAGGAACTCCAGGGTTGTGCCACCATTCCCAGAGTCCCCCAGATGTCTCAGTCCATTCCAGGGAAACCTGTTTTCCCTGCACTGCATCGACTTTCAAGCCGAGGATAGACTCACACCACGGTGGCACGTGGGACAGCCCTGTGGGAAAGCCTCGTGGGAAAGCCTCGTGGGAAACCCACAGACCCCGTGATCCTCGCGAAGGGAAGCGGGAAACTGCTGCTACAGCTCGGGAGGAAAGAGCACGTGCATGCCCCCACACGATACGAGGACTGACTCCGCTGGGGAGACTCCAGAAGTACCCCAAGATCCATGTCAGAACAGGAGAGGAATCCTCCGGTTGGGGCACCAACTCCACTCAAGGTCTTAGGACCTGGCATCGACGGGAGAGAAATCCCGAAAGGACCCCGAGCAACTCGCATGGGGACTGGCCTTTCCTGAGGCCACCAGAGCGGGTCCCGGAGGTCCTCTTCGTAACTCGAGAGCACCTGCCGCAACTCGAGAAAATCCAGGAGGTTCACCCCTCCAGGCGAGATGACGCCCGTTTCCCCTGAGGCGTCTCGAAGCTAATCACACCTAACTTCTGGAACTTCCAAACGGTCCTTCACACCCTTGCTGCAACTCAAGAAGTTACCCGACATACCCGTCTCCACTCGAGAATAAGCACGAGAGTCCCGCCCACATCCAGAGGAGCCTCGTTTCCGCCTCATAGCTCGAGAGGAGGGATCCTTTCCCTGCGTGGTCAGTCAAGAATTCCCGGGTTCCCGTCGCTTCTGAAGAGGAGGCGCTCTCCACAGGAGAGGCGAGAGGAACTCCAGGGTCGTGCCACCGTTAATAGAGTCCCCCAGAAATCTCAGTCCATTCCAGGGAAACCTGTTTTCCCTGTCCTACCTCAACTTTCAAGCCGAGGATCGACTCACTAAACGGTGCCACGTGGGACAGCCCTGTGGGAAAGCCTCGTTGGGAAAGCCTGGTGGGAAAGCCTCGAGGGAAAGCCACAGATCCCTTGATCCTCGAGAAGGGAAGCGTGACACTGCTGCTACAGCTTGGGAGGAAAGCGCAGGTGCATGCCCCCAAAGAGACGAGGACTGACTTCCCTGGGGAGACCCCAGAAGTACCCCAAAGTCCATGTCAGCACTGGAGAGGAATCCTCAGGTTCCGGCACCGACTCCACACAAGGTCTTAGGTACCGACATTGACGGGAGAGGAATCCCGAGAGGCCCCTGAGCAACTCGCATGGGGTCTAACCTTTCCTGAGGCCACCAGAGCGGGTCGCTGAGGTCCCCGTCGTAAGTCGAGAGCACCTTCGGCAACTCGAGAAATCCAGGAGGTTCTCCCCTCCAGGCGAGATGAGGCCCATTTCCGCTGAAGCGTGTCGAGGCTAATCCATGTATCCTCTGGAACTTCCAAAGGGTGCATCAAACCCTTGATGCAACTCAAGAAGTTCCCCAACATACGCGTCTCCACTCGAGAGGAAGCAGGAGAGTTCCGCCTACATCCAAAGGAGCCCTGTTTCCGCCTCCTAGCTCGAGAGGAGGGATCCTCTCCCTGCGTATTCGGGAAAGAATTCCCGGCGTTCCCGTCGCATCTCAAGAGGGGCGACTCTCCACAGGAAAGGCGAGAGAAACTCCAGGGTCGAGCCAACATTCCCAGAGTCCCCCAGATGTCTCAATCCAGTTCCAGGGAAACCTGTTTTCCCTGCACTGCCTCGACTTTCAAGCCGAGGATCGACTCACACCACGGTGGCACGTGGGACAGCCCTGTGGGAAAGCCTCGTGGGAAAGCCTCGTGGGAAAGCCTCGAGGCGAAAGCCACAGATACCTTGATCCACGCGAAGGGAAGCGTGCCACTGCTGCTACAGCTCGGGAGGAAGCGCACGTGCATGCCCCCATTCGAGACGAGGACTGACTCCCCTGGGGAGACTCCAGAAGTACCCCAAGATCCACTGTCGGCACTGGAGACGAATCCTCAGGTTCCGGCACCGACTCCACACAAGGTCTTAGGCCCCGGCATCGACCGGAGAGGAATCCCGAGAGGCTCCAGAGCAACTCGCATGGGGACTGGCCTTTCCTGAGGCCACCAGAGCGGGTCCCTGAGGTCCCCGTCGAAAGTCGAGAGCACCTGACGCAACTCGAGAAAATCCAGGAGGTTCTCCCCTCCAGGCGAGATGAGGCCCATTTCCGCTGAGGCGTCTCGAGGCTAATCACACCTAACCTCTGGAACTTCCAAAGGGTCCTTCACACCCTTGCTGCAACTCAAGAAGTTCCCCGACATACCCGTCTCCACTCGAGAGGAAGCACGAGAGTCCCGCCCACATGCCAGAGGAGCCCCGTTTGCGCCTCCTAGCTCGTGAGGAGGGATCCTTTCCCTGCGTGGTTGGGAAAGAATTCCCGGCGTTCCCGGCGCATCTCAATGAGGAAGCATTCTCCACAGGACAGGCGAGAGGAACTCCTAGGATCGTGCCACCATTCCCAGAGTCCCCCAGATGTCTCAGTCCATTCCAGGGAAACCTGTTTTCCCTGCAGTGCCTCGACGTTCAAGCAGAGGATCGACTCACACCACGGTGGTACGTGGGACAGCCCTGTGGCAAAGCCTCGTGGGAAGGCCTAGTGGGAAAGCTCTAGGGAAAGCCACAGATCCCTTGATCCACGCGAAGGGAAGCGTGACACAGCTGCTACAGCTCGGCAGGAAAGCGCACGTGCCATGCCACCAATCGAGACGAGGACTGACTCCCCTGGGGAGACCCCAGAAGTACCCCAAGGTCCATGTCAGCACTGGAGAGGAATCCTCAGGTTCCGGCACCGACTCCACACAAGGTCTTAGGTACCCGACATTGACGGGCAGAGGAATCCCGAGAGCCCCCAAGCAACTCTCCTGGGGACTGGCCTTTCCTAAGGCCACCAGAGCGGGTCCCGTGAGGTCCCCATCGTAAGTCGAGAGCACTGGCCGCAACTCGAGAAAATCCAGGAGGTTCTCCCCTCCAGGCGAGATGAGGCCCATTTCACCTGAGGCGTTTCGAGGCTAATCACACCTAACCTCTGGAACTTTCAAAGGGTCCTTCAACACCGCTTGCTGCAACTCAAGAAGTTCCCCGACATACCCGTCTCCACTCGAGAGGAAGCACGAGAGACACGCCCACATCCAGAGGAGCCCCGTTTCTGCCTCCTAGCTCGACAGGAGGGATCCTTTCCCTGAGTGTTGCGGGAAAGAATCCCGGCGTTCCCGTCGCATCTCAAGAGGAGGCGCTCTCCACAGGAAAGGCGAGAGGAACTCCAGGGTCGTGCCACCATTCCCTGAGTCCCCCAGATGTCTCAGTCCATTCCAGGGAAACCTGTTTTCCCTGCACTGCCTCGACTTTCAAGCTGAGGATCGACTCACACCACGGTGGCACGTGGCACAGCCCTGTGGGAAAGCCTCGTGGGAAAGCCTCGTGGGAAAGCCTCGAGCGGAAAGCCACAGATCCCTTGATCCACTCGAAGGGAACCGTGAAACTGCTGATACAGCTCGGGAGGAAAGCGAACGTGCATGCCCCCACCCGAGACGAGGACTGACGCCCCTGGAAGAGACTCCAGAAGTACCCCAAGTTGCCATGTCAGCACTGGAGAGGAATCCTCAGGTTCCGGCACCCACTCCACACAAGGTCTTAGGCCCCAGCATCGACGGGAGAGGAATCCCGAGAGGCCCCGAGCAACTCGCATGGGGACTGGCCTTTCCTGAGGCCACCAGAGCGGGTCCCTGAGGTCCCCGTCGTAAGTCGAGAGCACCTGCCGCAACTCGAGAAAATCCAGGAGGTTCTCCCCTCCAGGCGAGATGAGGCCCATTTCCGCTGAGGCGTCTCCGAGGCTAATCACACCTAACCTCTGGAACTTCCAAAGGGTCCTTCACACCCTTGCTGCAACTCAAGAAGTTCCCCGACATACCCGTCTCCACTCGAGAGGAAGCACGAGAGTCCCGCCCACATCCAGAGGAGCCCCGTTTCCGCCTCCTAGCTCGAGAGGAGGGATCCTTTCCCTGCGTGGTCGGGAAAGAATTCCCGGCGTTCCCGTCGCATCTCAAGAGGAGGCGCTCTCCACAGGAAAGGCGAGAGGAACTCCAGGGTCGTGCCACCATTCCCAGAGTCCCCCAGATGTCTCAGTCCATTCCAGGGAAACCTGTTTTCCCTGCACTGCCTCGACTTTCAAGCAGAGGATCGACTCACACCACGGTGGCACGTGGGACAGCCCTGTGGGAAAGCCTCGTGGGAAAGCCTCGTGGGAAAGCCTCGAGGGAAAGCCACAGATCCCTTGATCCACGCGAAAGGGAAGCGTGACACTGCTGCTACAGCTCGGGAGGAAAGCGCACGTGCATGCCCCCACTCGAGACGAGGACTGACTCCCCTGGGGAGACTCCAGAAGTACCCCAAGATCCATGTCAGCACTGGAGAGGAATCCTCAGGTTCCGGCACCGACTCCACACAAGATCTTAGGCCCCGGCATCAACGGGAGAGGAATCCCGAGAGGCCCCCGAGCAACTCGCATGGGGACTGGCCTTTCCTGAGGCCACCAGAGCGGTGTCCCTGAGGTCCCCGTCTTAAGTCGAGAGCACCTGCCGCAACTCGAGAAAATCCAGGAGGTTCTCCCTCCAGGCGAGATGAGGCCCATTTCCGCTGAGGCGTCTCGAGGCTAATCACACCTAACCTCTGGAACTTCCAAAGGGTCCTTCACACCCTTGCTGCAACTCAAGAAGTTCCCCGACATACCCGTCTCCACTCGAGAGGAAGCACGAGAGTCCCGCCCACATCCAGAGGAGCCCCGTTTCCGCCTCCTAGCTCGAGAGGAGGGATCCTTTCCCTGCGTGGTCGGGAAAGAATTCCCGGCGTTCCCGTCGCATCTCAAGAGGAGGCGCTCTCCACAGGAAAGGCGAGAGGAACTCCAGGGTCGTGCCACCATTCCCAGAGTCCCCCAGATGTCTCAGTCCATTCCAGGGAAACCTGTTTTCCCTGCACTGCCTCGACTTTCAAGCCGAGGATCGACTCACACCACGGTGGCACGTGGGACAGCCCTGTGGAAAGCCTCGTGGGAAAGCCTCGTGGGAAAGCCTCGAGGGAAAGCCACAGATCCCTTGATCCACGCGAAGGGAAGCGTGACACTGCTGCTACAGCTCGGGAGGAAAGCGCACGTGCATGCCCCCACTCGAGACGAGGACTGACTCCCCTGGGGAGACTCCAGAAGTACCCCAAGATCCATGTCAGCACTGGAGAGGAATCCTCAGGTTCCGGACACCGACTCCACACAAGGTCTTAGGCCCGAGCATCGACGGGAGAGGAATCCCGAGAGGCCCCGAGCAACTCGCATGGGGACTGGCCTTTCCTGAGGCCACCAGAGCGGGTCCCTGAGGTCCCCGTCGTAAGTCGAGAGCACCTGCCGCAACTCGAGAAAATCCAGGAGGTTCTCCCCTCCAGGCGAGATGAGGCCCATTTCCGCTGAGGCGTCTCGAGGCTAATCACACCTAACCTCTGGAACTTCCAAAGGGTCCTTCACACCCTTGCTGCAACTCAAGAAGTTCCCCGACATACCCGTCTCCACTCGAGAGGAAGCACGAGAGTCCCGCCCACATCCAGAGGAGCCCCGTTTCCGCCTCCTAGCTCGAGAGGATGGATCCTTTCCCTGCGTGGTCGAGAAAGAATTCCCGGCGTTCCCGTCGCATCTCAAGAGGAGGCCGCTCTCCACAGGAAAGGCGAGAGGAACTCCAGGGTCGTGCACCATTCCAGAGTCCCCAGATGTCTCAGTCCATTCCAGGGAAACCTGTTTTCCCTGCACTGCCTCGACTTTCAAGCCGAGGATCGACTCACACCACGGTGGCACGTGGGACAGCCCTAGTGGGAAAGCCTCGTGGGAAAGCCTCGTGGGAAAGCCTCGAGGGAAAGCCACAGATCCCTTGATCCACGCGAAGGGAAGCGTGACACTGCTGCTACAGCTCGGAGGAAAGCGCACGTGCATGCCCCCACTCGAGACGAGGACTGACTCCCCTGGGGCAGACTCCAGAAGTACCCAAGATCCATGTCAGCACTGGAGAGGAATCCTCAGGTTCCGGCACCGACTCCACACAAGTCTTAGGCCCCGGCATCGAACGGGAGAGGAATCCGAGAGGCCCCCGAGCAACTCGCATGGGGACTGGCCTTTCCTGAGGCCACCAGAGCGGGTCCCTGAGGTCCCCGTCGTAAGTCGAGAGCAACTGCCGCAACTCGAGAAAATCCAGGAGGTTCTCCCTCCAGGCGAGATGAGGCCCATTTCCGCTGAGGCGTCTCGAGGCTAATCACACCTAACCTCTGGAACTTCCAAAGGGTCCTTCACACCCTTGCTGCAACTCAAGAAGTTCCCCGACATACCCGTCTCCACTCGAGAGGAAGCACGAGAGTCCCGCCCACATCCAGAGGAGCCCCGTTTCCACCTCCTAGCTCGAGAGGAGGGATCCTTTCCCTGCGTGTCGGGAAAGAATTCCCGGCGTTCCAGTCGCATCTCAAGAGAGGCGCTCTCCACAGGAAAGGCGAGAGGAACTCCAGGGTCGTGCCACCATTCCCAGAGTCCCCCAGATGTCTCAGTCCATTCCAGGGAAACCTGTTTTCCCTGCACTGCCTCGACTTTCAAGCCGAGGATCGACTCACACCACGGTGGCACGTGGGACAGCCCTGTGGGAAAGCCTCTGGGAAAGCCTCGTGGGAAAGCCTCGAGGGAAAGCCACAGATCCCTTGATCCACGCGAAAGGGAAGCGTGACACTGCTGCTACAGCTCGGGAGGAAAGCGCACAGTGCATGCCCCCACTCGAGACGAGGACTGACTCCCCTGGGGAGACTCCAGAAGTACCCCAAGATCCATGTCAGCACTGGAGAGGAATCCTCAGGTTCCGGCACCGACTTCACACAAGGTCTTAGGCCCGGCATCGAACGGGAGAGGAATCCGAGAGGCCCCGAGCAACTCGCATGGGACTGGCCTTTCCTGAGGCCACCAGAGCGGGTCCCTGAGGTCCCCGTCTTAAGTCGAGAGCACCTGCCGCAACTCGAGAAAATCCAGGAGGTTCTCCCTCCAGGCGAGATGAGGCCCATTTCCGCTGAGGCGTCTCGAGGCTAATCACACCTAACCTCTGGAACTTCCAAAGGGTCCTTTCACACCCTTGCTGCAACTCAAGAAGTTCCCCGACATACCCGTCTCCACTCGAGAGGAAGCACGAGAGTCCCGCCCACATCCAGAGGAGCCCCGTTTCCGCCTCCTAGCTCGAGAGGAGGGATCCTTTCCCTGCGTTGTCGGGAAAGAATTCCCGGCGTATCCCGTCGCATCTCAAGAGGAGGCGCTCTCCACAGGAAAGGCGAGAGGAACTCCAGGGTCGTGCCACCATTCCCAGAGTCCCCCAGATGTCTCAGTCCATTCCACGGGAAACCTGTTTTCCCTGCACTGCCTCGACTTTCAAGCCGAGGATCGACTCACACCACGGTGGCACGTGGGACAGCCCTGTGAGAAAGCCTCGTGGGAAAGCCACGTGGGAAAGCCTAGAGGGAAAGCCACAGATCCCTTGATCAACGCGAAAGGGAAGCGTGACAATGCTGCTACAGCTCGGGAGGAAAGCGCACGTGCATGCCCCCACTCGAGACGAGGACTGACTCCCCTGGGGAGACTCCAGAATTACCCCAAGATCCAATGTCAGCATTGGAGAGGCATCCTCAGGTTCCGGAACTGACTCCACACAAGATCTTTGGCCCGAGCATCGACGGTTAGGTAACCCGAGAGGCCCCGAGCAACTCGCATGGGGACTGGCCTTTCCTGAGGCCACCAGAGCGGGTCCCTGAGGTGCCCGTCGTAAAGTCGAGAGCACCTGCCCCAATTCGAGAAAATCCAGGAGGTTCTCCCCTCCAGGGGAGATGAGGCCAATTTACCGCTGAGGCGTCTCCAGGCAAATCACACCTAACCTCTGGAACTTCCAAAGGGTCCTTCACACCCTTGCTGCAACTCAAGAAGTTCCCCGACATACCCGTAACCACTCGAGAGGAAGCAGGAAAGTCCCGCCCACATCCAGAGGAGCCACCTTTCCGCCTCATAGCTCGAGAGGTTTGATCCTTTCCTGCGTGGTCGGGAAAGATTTTCGCGACGTTCCCGTCGCATCTCAAGCGGAGGCGCTCTCCACAGGAAAAGCGAGAGGAACTCCAGGGTCGTGCCACCATTCCCAGAGTCCCCCAGATGTCTCAGTCCATTCCAGGGAAACCTGTTTTCCCTGCACTGTTTTGACTTTCAAGACGAGGATCACTCACACCACGGTGGCACGTGGGGCAGCACTGTGGGAAAGCCTCGTGGGAAAGCCTCTGGGAATCCTCGAGGGAATGCCACAGATCCCTTGATCCACGCAAAGGGAAGTGTGACACTGCTGCTACAGCTCGGAGGAAAGCGCACGTGCATGCCCCCAATCGAGACAGAGTACCGCACATCATCCAGAGGAGCCCCTTTTCCAGCCTGTCCTAGCTCGGAGGAGGGATCTTTCCCCGCATAGCGTCGGGAAAGAATTCCTGGCGATTCCCCAGTCGCAGTCTCTGGCAGGCGCTCTCCACAAGAAGGATGATGAACTTCCAGGTCGTGCCACCATCCCAGATCCCCAGATGGTCTCAGTCCATTCCAGGGAAACTGTTTTCCCCTCACCTGCCCGACTTTCAACCTGAGGATCGGACTCACGAACACGTGGCACGTTGCGGACAGCGCTGCTGAAAGGCCTCTGGGAATAGCTCGAGGAAAAGCCTCGAGGAAAACAAGATTCCCATGATCACGCGAAAGGGAAGGTGGACACTGCTGTACAGCTCGGGAGGAAACGCACACGTGCATGCCACCACTCAGACATTAGGACTGACTGCCCTGGGGAGACTCCAGAATATTACCCCAAACCATGTCAGCACTGGAGAGGAAATCCCAGTTCGCACCGACTTCACACAAGGTCTAGGCCTCAGGCATCACAGGGAGGAATCCCGAGAGCGCCGAGCAACTCGCCATGGGACTGCCTCCATGAGGCGACCAGAGCGGATCCCTGAGTCCCCGTTAGTAAGTCGAGCAGCATCCTGCCGCAACTCGAGAAAAATCGGGAGGTTCTCGCCTCCAGGCAGACATGAGGCTCCATTTCGCTGAGTTCGTCTTCGAGCTAATACACCTAACTTGAACTTCAGAAACGTTCCAAGGTCTTCACACCCTTCTGCAACTACAAGAAGTCCTCCCCGACATTACCCGTCTCCACTCGAGAGGAAGCCACGAGCAGTCCCGCCCACAATCAAAGGAAGCCCGTTTGCTCCTAGCTTGAGAGGAGGGATCCTTCCTGCCAGTGTTCGTGGAAAGAATTCACCGGCGATTCCCGTTCCATCTAATGAGGAGCACTTCCCACAGAAAGGCGAAGAGGAGGATCTCCAGGGTCGTGCCACATTCCCCAGATGTCTCCCAGATGTCTCAGTCCATTCACGGAAAAATCGCTTTTTCCCTGCACTGCCTCGACTTTCAGGCGAGATCGCATTACGCCACTGAGTGGCGCACTACCTGTGGGAACGCGCGAGGAAAGCCTGTTGAGAAAAGCCTTCAGTGGTGAAAGCACTGGAAGCCAAGGAAAGCCCACAGTATCCTTGATCAACCGACAAAGGGAAGCGCTGACAATCTGCCTAGCCAGCCCGGGATGGAAAGCCGCCGTGCATGCCCCCACTCGAGACAGGACTGACTCCCCTTGGGGAACTCCAGAATTACCCCAAGATGCCCAATAGATCAGCATGGGAGAGGAATCCTCAGGTTCCGAACGACATCCACACAACGATCTTTGGAGCACTGCCCGACGGTAGAGTAGACCCAGGATGCCCCCGGAGAAACTCGCATGGGACTGGCCTTTCCTGAGGCACCAGAGCGGGTCCCTGAGTCCCGTCGTAAGTCGAGATCAGCTGCCGCAACTCGAGAGATATCCAGGAGGTTCTCCCCTCAGCGAGATGAGGCCCAATTTCCTCTGAGGCTCTCAGGTAATCACACCTAACCTCTAGAACTTCCAAAGGGTCCCTTCACACCCTTGCTACAACTCAAGAAGTTCCTCCGACATACCCGTCTCCACTCGAGAGAAGCACGAGAATCCCGCCCACATCCAGAGGAGCCCACCGTTCCGCCTCCTAGCTCGAGATGAGGATCCTTTCTCTGCGTGGGTCGGAAAGAATTGCCCCCGGCTCCGTCGCCATCTCAAGAGGAGGCGCTCTCCACAGGAAAAGGCGAGAGGAACGCAGGTTCGTGCCACCATTCCAGAGTCCCCCAGAAATGTCTTCTCAGTCCATTCCAGGAAACCTGTTCTTCCCTGCACTTGCCTCCGACATTACAAGCCGAGTTCCGACTGCACCACGTGGCACGTGGGACAGCCATGTGGGAAAGCCTCGTGGGAAAGCTCCGTGGGAAAGCCACAGGGACCCGCTTCTGGTGCCTCAGCGAAAGCCGCAGTCCCCATGCGAGTTGCTGGTGGCCTCTCGGGATCCTCTCGCTCGATGCAGGGGCCTAAGACTTGGTTGGAGCGCCGGTGCTGAACCTGCAAGATTCCTCTGCAGACGGTGACAGGGATCTGGGGTAGCTACGTCTTCTGGAGTCTCCCCCAGTCTGAATATCCTCGTCTGGAGTGGGCGGCATGCACGTGCGCTTTCCTCCGATCTGTTAGCGCTAAGACAGTTGTTCACGCTTCCCTTCGTGTGGATCAAGGGATTCAGGGGCTTTCCTCGAGGTTATTCCAGGAGCTATTTCCCACGAGGCTTTCCCACAGGGTGTCCAAAGTGCCACTTTGTTAGTTCGATCCCTCGATGCTTGAAAGTCGGCAGTGGCAGTGAAAAACTGGTTTTCCTGGAATGGACTAGGAACATCTTGGGGACTCTGGGAATGGTGGCATCGGACGACCCTGGAGTTCCGTTGCCTTTCCTGTGCGGAGAGCCACTCCTTCTTGTAGATCGACGGAAGGCCGGGAATTCTTTCCCGACCATTCAGGGAAGAGGATCCCTCCCCTTCGAGCTAGTTGAGGGCGGAAACGTGGCTCTCTCTGGATGTGGGCGGGACTCTCGTGCTTTCCTCTCGAGTGAGAACGTGATAATGTCGGGATCTCTGAGTTGCCAGGCAAGGGTGGTGAGGGACCCTCTTGGCAAGCTTCGCGAGTGATAAGGTGCTGAGTTAGGCCGTTGAGACGCCTCAGCGGGAAATGGCTTCACTCGCCTGGAGGGGAGAACCTCATGGATTTTTCTCGAGTTGTGGGCAGGGCTCTCGACTGGTACGACGCGGCCGTTCAGGGACCCGCTTCTGGTAGGCTCAGTAAAAGGCCCGAGTGCCCATGCGAGTTGTTCGGGGTCCTCTCGGAGATTCCTCTCCCATGATCTTGGGGTGTAAGACCTTTGTGGAGTCCAGTGCCGTCAACCTGAGGATCCCTCTCCAGTTGCTGACATGGCATTGGAAACTCTGAGTCTCCCCCATTGGGAGTCAGTCTCGTCTCGATGTGGGGGCATGCAGTACCTTTCTCCGATCTGTTTAGCAAAACGATGTCGCGCTTACCACTTCGCGTGGATCAAGGGATGCAGGGGCATTCCCACGAGGCTTTCCCTCAGAGGCTGTCCTACGTTCCACCGTGGCTTGTGTGTTGTCATCCTCGCTTGAAAGTCGAGGGCAAGGCAGGAAAACAGGTTTCCCTGGAAATGGACGGAGATAGTCTGGGCGGACTCTAGGTAAATGGTGCGTTACGACCCTGGATTCGCTCTCGCCGTTTCCTGTGGAGACACGCCTTCCTCGTTGAGCATTGCGACGGGTAATGCCTGGACATCTTTCCCGACCACGCAGGGAAAGAATCCCTCCTCTCGACTAGGAGGCGTTGTAAACGGGGCTCCTCGGATGTGGGCAGAAAGATCTCGTTGCTTCCTCTTGAGGGAGACGGGTATTGTAAGCGGGATCTTCTTGAGGGTTGTAGCAAGGGTGTGAAGCGACCTTTCGAAGTTACAAGGAGTTAGGTGTGATAGCCTCGTCGACCGCCTCAGGAAATGGCCTATCTGCCTGGACGGGGAGAAACCACTCCAGAATTTCTGCTTGTTGCTGCAGTGCTCTCGTACTTTCGACGGGGACCTCAGGCACCCGCTCTCGGTCGGCCTCCGGAAAGGCCAGTCCCATGCTACTTGCCTCGGGGTGCCACACCGGATTCCTCTCCTCTTCGATGCTGTGCGGGCTAAGACCTTGTTGTGAAGTTAAGTGCTGGACCTGAGGATTCGCTCTCAGTGCTGACGTGGATCTGGTGTACTTCTGGAGTCTCCCAGTGGAGTCAGTCCTC
>NW_017196077.1:0-8648 GCF_001704415.2 Capra hircus
GATCAAGGATCTGTGGCTTTCCCTCGAGGCTTTCCCACGAGCTTTCCAGGAGGCTTTCCCACAGGGCTCTCCCACGTGTCACGGTGGTGTGAGTCGATGCTCAGCTTGAAAGTCGAGGCAGTGAGGGAAAACAGGTTTCCCTGGAATGGACGGAGACATCTGGGGGACTCTGGAATGGTGGCACGACCCTGGAGTTTCCTTCGCCTTTCCTGTGGAGAGCGCCTCCTCTTGAGATGCAACGGTAACGCAGGGAATTCTTTCCTGACCACGCATTGAAGGGATCCTGCTCTCAAGCTATGAGGCGGAAACGGGGCTCCTCTGATGTGGGCGGAACTCTCGTTCTTCCTCTTGAGGGGAGAGGGTTATGTCGGGGAACTTCTTGAGTTGGCAGCAAGTTGTGTGAAGGACCGTAGGAATTTCCAGAGGCCAGGTGTATTAGCCTCCAGACGCCTCAGCGGAAACGGGCCTCATCTGGCCTGGAGGGTAGAACCTCCAGGATTTTCTCAAGTTGTGACAGGTGCTCTCGGATTGACGACGGGGAACTCAGGGACCCGCTCTGGTGGCATCGGAAAGGCCAGTCCCTTGCTAGTTGCTCGGGGTTCTCTCGGGATTCCTCTCCCTTCGATGCCGGGATAAGACCTTGTGTGGAGTCGGTGCTGGAACCTGAGGTTCCTCTCCAGTGCAGACATGGATTTTAGTGAAATTCTGGAGTCTCCCCAGGGAGTCAGTCCCCGTCTCGAGTGGGGCATGTACGTGCGCTTTCCTCCCAGCTGTAGCAGCAGTGTCACGCTTCCCTTCGCGTGGATCAAGGGATCTATGGCTTTCCCTGGAGGCTTTCACACGAGGCTTTCCACGAGGCTTTCCCACATGTTGTCCCACGTGCCACCGTGATGTGAGTCGATCCACGGCTTGAATGTCGAGGCAGTGCAGGGAAAACAGGTTTCCTGGAATGCACTGAGACATCTTGGGGACTCGGGAATGGTGGCAGGACCTGGAGTTCTCTCGCCTTTCCTGTGGAGAGCGCCTCCTCCTGAGATGCGACGGGAACGCCGGGAATTCTTTGCCGACCACGAAGGAAAGGATCCTCCTCTCGAGCTAGGAGGCAGAAACGGGGCCTCTGTATGTGGGCGGGACTCTCGTGCTTCCTCTTGAGTGGAGACGGGTATGTCGGGGAACTTCTTGAGTTGCAGCAAGGCTGTGAAGGACCCTTTGGAAGTTCCAGAGATTAGGTGTGATTAGCTTCCAGTCGCCTCAGCGGAAATGGGCCTCATCTCGCCTGGAGGGGACAACCTCCTGGATTTTCTCGAGTTGCGGCAGGTGCTCTCGACTTACGACGGGACCACAGGGACACCCTCTGGTGGCCTCAGGAAAGGCCAGTCCCATGCGAGTTGCTCGGAGCCTTTCGGGATTTCTCTCCGTCGATGCGGGGCCTAAGACCTTGTATGGAGTTGGTGCCGGAAGCTGAGGATTCCTCTCCAGTGCTGACATGGACCTTCGGGTACTTCTGGAGTCTCCGAGGAGAGTCAGTCCTCGTTCCGAGTGGGGGCATG
Source organism: Capra hircus (assembly GCF_001704415.2). Taxonomy (NCBI): domain Eukaryota; kingdom Metazoa; phylum Chordata; class Mammalia; order Artiodactyla; family Bovidae; genus Capra; species Capra hircus. Next base: position 1,551 of record NW_017196077.1, read on the forward strand.
CACGTGCGATTTCCTCCGAGCTGTAGCAGCAGTGTCACGCTTCCTTTCGCGTGGATCAAGGGATCTGTGGCTTTCCCTCGAGGCTTTCCCACGAGGATTTTCACGAGGCTTTCCACGAGGCTTTCCCACAGGGCTGTCCACGTGCCACCGTGGTGTGAGTCAATCCTCGGCTTGAAGGTCGAGGCTGTGCAGGGAAAACAGGTTTCCCTGGAATGGACTGAGACATCTGGGGGACTCTGGGAATGTGGCACGACCCTGGAATTCCTCTCGCATTTCCTGTGGAGAGCGCTTCCTCTTGAGATGCGACGGGAACGCCGGGAATTCTTTCCCGACATCGCAGGGAAAGGATCCTCCTCTCGGAGCTAGGAGGCGGAAACGGGGCTCCTCGGGAAGTGGGCGGGACTCTCGTGCTTCCTCTCGAGTGGAGACGGGTATGTCGGGGAACTTCTTGAGTTGCAGCAAGGGTGTGAAAGACCCTTGGAAGTTCCAGAGGTTACGTGTGATTAGCCTCGAGACGCCTCTGCGGAAATGGGCCTCATCTCGCCTGGAGGGGAGAACCTCCTGGATTATCTCGAGTTGAGGCAGTTGCTCTCGACTTACAAGGGGACCTCAGGGACCCGCTCTGATGGCCTCAGGAAAGGCCAGACCCATGCGAGTTGCTCGTGGCCTCTCGGGATTCCTCTCCTTCAATGCCGGGGCCTAAGGTCTTGAGAGGAGTCGGTGCCGGAACCTGAGGATTCCTCTCCAGTGCTGACATGGATTTGGGGTACTTCTGGAGTCTCCCAGGGGAGTCAGTCCTCGTCTCGAGTGGGGGCATGCACGTGCAATTTCCTCCGAACTGTAGCAGCATTGTCACGCTTCCCTTCGCGGGATCAAGGGATCTGTGGCTTTCCCTGGAGACTTTCACACGAGGCTTTCCCACGACGCTTTCCCACATGGTTGTACCACGTGCCACCGTGATGTGAGTCGATCCTCGGCTTGAATGTCGAGGCAGTGCAGGGAAAACAGGTTTCCCTGGAATGGACTGAGACATCTGGGGGACTCTGGGAAAGGTGGCACGACCCTGGAGTTCCTCTCGCCTTTCCTGTGGAGCGCCTCCTCTTGAGATGACGGGAACGCCGGGATTCTTTCCCGATGACGCAGGGAAGGATTCCTCCTCTCGAGCTAGTAGGCAGAAACGGTGCTCCACTGGATGTGAGCGGGACTCTCGTGCTTCCTCTCGAGTGGAGACGGTATGTCGGGGAACATCTTGAGTTGCAGCCAGGGTGTGAAGCACCGTTTGGAAGTTCCAGAGATTAGGTGTGATTAGCCTGGAGACGCCTCAGCAGAAATGGGCCTCATCTCGCCTGGAGGGGAGAACCTCCTGGATTTTCTCGAGATAGGGCAGTTGCTCTCGACTTACGACGGGGACCTCAAGGACCCGCTCTGGGGCCTCAGAAAAGGCCAGTCCCCATGCGAGTTGCTCGGGCCTCTCGGGATTCCTCTCCCGTCGATGCCGGGGCCTAACCTTGTGTGGAGTCTGTTCCGGAATCTGAGGTTTCCTGTGCAGTTCTGACATGGATTTTGGGGTACTTCTGGCGTCTCCCCAGGGGAGTCAGTCCTCGTCTCGAGTGGGGGCATGCACCTGCGCTTTCCTCCCTAGCTGTAGCAGCAGTGTCATGCTCCAGTCGCATGGATCAAGGTATCAGTGGCTTTCCCTCGAGGCTTTCCCACGATGCTTTCCAACAAGGCTTTCCCACGAGGATTTCCCACAGGGCTGTCCCACGTGCCACCGTGGTGTTAGTCGATCCTCGGCTTGAAAGTCGAGGCAGTGCAGGGAAAACAGGTCTCCCTGGAATGGACTGAGACATCTGGGGGACTCTGGGATTGGTGGCACGACCATGGAGCTCCTCTCGCCTTTCCTCTGGAGAGCGCCACCTCTTGAGAGGCGTCGGGAACGCCGGGAAATCTTTCTCGACCACGCAAGGAAAGGATCCCTCCTCTCGAGCTAGGAGGCGGAAACGGGGCTCCTCTGGATGTGAGCGGGACTCTCGTGCTTCCTCTCAAGTGGAGACGGGTATGTCGGGGAACTTCTTGAGTTGCAGCAAGGGTGTGAATGACCCTTTGGAAGTTCCAGAGGATAGGTGTGATTAGCCTCGAGACGCCTCTGCGGAAATGGGCCTCATCTCGCCTGGAGGGGAAAACCTCCTGGATTTTCTCGAGTTGCGGCAGGTGCTCTCGACTTACGACGGGGACCTCAGGGACCCGCTCTGGTGGCCTCAGGAAAGGCCAGTCCGCATGCGAGTTGCTCGGGGCCTCTCGGGATTCCTCTACCGTCGATGCCGGGGCCTAAGACCTTGTGTGGAGTCGGTGCCGGAACCTGAGGATTCTTCTCCAGTGCTGACATGGATCTTGGGCTACTTCTGGAGTCTCCACAGGGGAGTCTTTCGTCGTCTCGAGTGGGGGCATGCATGTGCGCTTTCCTCCCGAGCTGAAGCAGCAGATTCACGCTTCCCTTCCGTGGATCAAGGGATCTGTGGCTATCCCTCGAGGCTTTCCCACGAGGCTTCCCACAGGTTTGTACCACGTGCCACCGTGGTGTGAGTCGTTCCTCGGCATGAAAGTCGAAGCAGTGCAGGGAAAACAGGTTTCCCTGGAATGGACTGAGACATCTGGGGTCTCTGGGAATGGTGGCACGACCCTGGAGTTCCTCTCGCCTTTCCTGTGGAGAGCGCCTCCTCTTGAGTTGCGACGGGAACACCGAGAATTTTTTACCGAACACGCAAGGAAAGGGTCCCTTCTCTCGCGCTAGTAGGCGTAAATGGGGCTCCTCTGGATGAGGGCGGGACACTCGTACTTCCTCTCGAGTGGAGACGGGTATGTCGGGGAACTTCTTGAGGTGCAGCAAGGGTGTGAAGGACCCTTTGGAAGTTCCAGAGGTTAGGTGTGATTAACATCGAGACGCCTCAGCGGAAATGGGCCTCATCTCGCCTGGCGGGGAGAATCTCCTGGATTTTCTCGAGTTGCGGCAGGTGCTGTCGACTTACGACGGAGACCTCAGGGACCTGCTCTGGTGGCCTTAGGAAAGGACAGTCCCCAAGCGAGTTGCATGGGGGCCTCTCGGGATTCCTCTCCCGTCGATGCCGGGGCCTAAGATCTTGTGTGGAGTCCGTGCCGGAACCTGAGGATTCCTCTCCAGTGCTGACATGGAAATTGGGGTACTTCTGGAGTTTCCCCAGGGGAGTCATTCCTCGTCTCGAGTGGGGGCTTGCACGTGCGCTTTCCTCCGATCTTTACCAGCAGTGTCAGGCTTCCCGTCGAGTGAATTCAGTGATCTGTGGCTTTCCCTCGAGGCTTTCCCATGAGGCTTTCCCACGAGGCTTTCCCACAGGGCTGTCCCACGTGCCACGGTGTTCTGAGTCGATCCTCGGCTTGAGAGTCGAGGTAGTGCAGGGAAAATAGGTTTCCCTGGAATGTACTGAGACATCTGGGGACTCTGGGAATGGTGGCACGACCCTGGAGTTCCTCTCGCCTTTCCTGTGGAGAGCGCCTCCTCTTGAGATGCGACGAGAACGCCGGGAATTCTTTCCCGACGCAGGGAAAGGATCCCTCCTCTAGAGCTAGGGGGCTGAAACGGGGCTCCTCTGGATGTGGGCGGGACTCACGTGCTTCCTCTCGAGTGGAGACGGGTATGTCGGGGTACTTCTTGAGTTGCAGCAAGGGTGTGAAGGACCATTTGGAAGTTCCAGAGGTTAGGTGTGATTAGCCTCGAGACGCCTCAGCGAAATGGGGCTCACCTCGCGGAGAAACTCGTGGATTATCTCGAGTTGCGGCAGGTGCTCTCGACTTACGACTGGGACCTCAGGGACCCGCTCTGGTGGCCTCACGAAAGGCCAGTCCCATGCGAGTTGCTCGGGGGCATCTTGGGTTTCCTCTCCCGTCGAAGCCGGGGCCTAAGATCTTATGTGGAGTCTGTGGCAAAACCTGAGAATTACTCTCCATTGCTGACATGGATCTTGGGGTACTTCTGAAGTCTACCCAGGGGAGTCAGTCCTCCTCTAAGTGGTGGCATGCACGTGCGCTTTCCTCCCGAGCTGTAGCAGCAGTGTCACGCTTCCCTTCGCGTGGATCAAGGGATCTGTGGCTTTGCCTCGAGGCTTTCCCAGGCTTTTCCACGATGCTTTCCCACAGGGCTGTCCCACGTGCCACCGTGGTGTGAGTCGATCCTCGGCTTGAAAGTCGAGGCAGTGCAGGGAAAACAGGTTTCCCTGGAATGGACTGAGAATCTGGGGGACTCTGGGAATGGGCGAACGACCCTGGAGTTCCTCTCGCCTTTCCTGTGGAGAGTGCCTCCTCTAGAGATGCAACGGGAACGCCGGAAATTCTTCCCGACCCTGCAGGGAAAGGATCCCTCCTCTCGAGCTAGGAGGCGGAAACGGGACTCCTCTGGATGTGGGCGGGTCTCTCGTGCTTCCTCGAGTGGAGACGGGTATGTCGGGGAACTTCTTGAGTTGCAGCAAGGGTGTGAACGACCGTTTGGAATTTTCAGAGGTTAGGTGTGATTAGCCTCTAAACACCTCAGCAGAAATGGGCCTCATCTCGCCTGGAGGGGAGAAACTCCTTTGCTTGTTGTGGCAGGTACTTACGACGGGTACCTCAGGGACCACTCTGGTGGCCTCACGAAAGGCCAGTCCCCAAGCGAATTGCTCGGGGCCTCTCGGATTCCTCTCTCCTCGATGCCGGTGCATAAGACCTTGTGTGGAGTCGGTGCCGGAACCTGAGGATTCCTCTCCAGTGCTGACATGGATCTTGGGTACTTTTGGAGTCTCCCAGGGGAGTCAGTCCTCGCTCGAGTGGGCAACGTGCGCTTTCCTCCCCAGCTGTAGCAGCAGTGTTGCGCTTCCCTTCGCATGGATCACGGCATTTGTGGATTTCCTTCGAGGCTTTCGCGAGGCTTTCCACGAGGCTTTCCCACAGGGCTGTCCCACGTGCCACCGTGGTGTGAGTCGATCCTCGGCTTGAAAGTGGAGGAAGTGCAGGGAAAACAGGTTTCCCTGGAATTGACTGAGACATCTGGGGGACTCTGGGAATGGTGGCACGACCCTGGATTTCCTCTCGCTTGTGGAGAGCGCTCCTCTTGAAATGCTATGGGAACCCGGGAATTCTTCCTGACCACGCAGGGAAAGGATCCCTCTCTCGAGCTTGGAGGCGGAAACGGGGCTCTTCTGGATGTGAGCGGGACTCTCGTGCTTCCTCTCAAGTGGAGACGGGTATGTCGGGAAACTTCTTTAGTTGCAGCAAGGGTGTGAATAACGTTTGGAAGTTCCAGAGGTTAGGTGTGATTAGCTTCGAGACTCCTCAGCGGACAAGGGCCTCATCTCGCTTGAGGGGAAAACCTCCTGGATTTTCTCGAGTTGCGGCAGGTGCTCTCGACTTACGATGGAGACCTCAGGGACCGCTCTGGTGGACACAGGAAAGGCCAGTCCCATGGGAGTTGCTCCGGGCCCTCTCGGATTCCTCTCCCGTCGATGCGGGCCTAAGTCCTTGTGTGGTATCGGAGGCGGGACCTGAGGATTCCTCTGGCAGTGCTGACATGGATGTTGGGATACTTCTGGAGTCTCCCAGGGGAGTCAGTCCTCGTCTCGAGTGGGGTCATGCACGTGCGCTTTCCTCCGGAGCTGTAGCAGCAGAGTCACACTTCCCTATGCGTGGATCAAAGCATCTGTGGCTTTCCCTCGAGGCTTTCCATGAGGCTTTCCCACGAGGCTTTCCACGAGGCTTTCCCACAGGCTTGACGTGCCACCTGGTGTGAGTGATCCTCGGCTTGAATGTCGAAGCAGTGCAGGGAAAACAGGTTTCCCTGGAATGGACTGAGACATCTGGGGACTCTGGGAAAGGTGGCACGACCCTGGAGTTCCTCTCGCCTTTCCTGTGAGAGGCGCCTCCTCTGAGATGCGACGGGAACGCCGGGATTTCTTTCCGATGACGCAGGGAAAGATCCCTCCTCTAGAGCTAGTAGGCAGAAACGGGGCTCCTCTGGATGTGGGGGGACTCTCGTGCTTCCTCTCGAATGGAGACGGTATGTCGGGAAATCTTTGAGTTGCAGCCAGGGTGTGAAGCAACCGTTTGGAAGTTCCAGAGATTAGGTGTGATTAGCCTCGAGACGCCTCAGCAGAATGGGCCTCATCTCGCCTGGAGGGGAGAACCTCCTGGATTTTCTCGAGATAGGGCAGTTGCTCTCGACTTACGACGGGGACCTCAAGGACCCGCTCTGGGGGCCTCAGAAAAGGCCAGTCCCCATGCGAGTTGCTCGGGGCCTCTCGGGATTCCTCTCCCGTCGATGTCGGGGCCTAAGACCTTGTGTGGAGTCGGTGCCGGAATCTGAGGATTCCTGTGCAGTGCTGACATGGATCTTGGGGTACTTCTGGAGTCTTCCCAGGGGAGTTAGTCCTCGTCTCGAGTGGGACATGCGTGCGCTTTCCTCCCTAGCTGTAAGCAGCAGTGTCATGCTCCAGTCGTGTGGATCAAGGTATCAGTGGCTTTCCCTCGAGGCTTTCCCACGATGCTTTCCAACAAGGCTTTCCCACGAGGCTTTCCCAGCAGGGTTTCCAACGAGGCTTTCCCCCAGTGATGTCCCACGTGCCACCGTGGTGTCAGTCGATCCTCGGTTTGAAAGTCGAGGCAGCGGGAAAACAGGTTTCCCTGGAATGGACTGAGACATCTTGGGACTCTGGAATGGTGGCACGACCCTGGAGTTCCTCTCGCCTTTCTTGTGGAGAGCGCCTCCTCTTGAGATGCGAACGGGAACGCCGGGAATTCTTTGCCGACCACGAAAGGAAAGGATCCCTCCTCTCGAGCTAGGAGGGGAAACGGGCCCTCTGTATGTGGGCGGGACTCTCGTGCTTCCCCTTGAGTGGTGACGGGTTATGTCGGGAACTTCTTGAGATGCAGCAAGGCTGTGAAGGACCTTTGGAAGTTCCAGAGGTTAGGTGTGATTAGCCTCGAGTCGCCTCAGCGGAAATGGGCCTCATCTCGCCTGGAGAGGACAACCTCCTGGATTTTCTCGAGTTGCGGCAGGTGCTCTCGACTTACGACGGAGCCTCAGGGACCCGCTCTGGT
>NW_017196078.1:0-8647 GCF_001704415.2 Capra hircus
GCAAAGTTCAGATAAACAAAAGGAAACGTTACAATGTCCATGTGTGTGGTCGTGTGGATCAGGTTGGAGACATCATCACAAATTACCTTTAACTGAATGTTCAAAGGTGGAGCTGGAATACATGGAGATATATCTCCATGTATTGTCAGCTGAGCATATTGAGCTCCTACATGTATGTTTTAAATATCATTCTCTAATAAAAGGGAACAGGAAACATCTCCGATGGCCCTGGTGGTAAAGACTGCCTACCGATGCAGGGAACACGGGTTCAATTCCTGTGTAGAAGATTCCACACGCCCAGGGGCAATGAAGCCCTTGAACAACTCTTGACGTTTGCATGCTCCAGAGCCCAAGTTCTGCACACAGAGAAAGCACTGCAATGAGAAGCCATGGCACAGCAACTAGAAGGTAGCCTCTGCTCACTACAACTAGACAAAGGAGCAATAAAGACCCAGCACAGTCAAAAATAATGTCATGTTAAAAAAGGACAGTTCTTTGAAGAAATGACTGAGACTAGGGGTGCTGTAAATATATGAGCCAGGGTCATCTTCAATTATGAGAAATTAAAGAAACTAAAGACAACTATCAAGCTGTCCAAACGGATACAAATGAATGACACAGTGTTATCTGTATACACCAGCAAATAACAATCTGAAAGGGAATTGAAACAAACAATTCCCCTTCAATCACGTCAACATTAATAAAGACTTTTGCTATGGATGGAGAGGATGGGGCACACTGGAAATGATACATGATTGCTGAAAAATACCTCAAGCCACAGAGACTCCATAGCGATGACAAGACTTCAGTTGGCAATACCGTGGAATGCATCTGCCATCTGAAATGAAGATTCAATATGAATTACAAAAGGCTGAAAGGTGGCTGCTAAACCACAAAAGATGCCAGCATTCTTGGCCTCCAGAGGAGAATTCAATCCAGGGCAAGTGACGAAGCTTGATGGCTCAGAGGTTTTCTGTGAAAAAGTTTGATTCAAGTAGAAAAGAGATCGAGAGAGCTGCTGACGTAGACATTCAAAGGGGGAAGAAAGAGTACCCCCTGCTAGTCTTTAGCCAGATGTTATACAGCCACTAGCAGTCTGCTAAGGAAAGAAAGACAATGTCTCAGAGAATGGCACCAGGCCCCTCACCCACAGCATGCATTGAGATCACATTGGCAGCAGATGAGTCATCCCAGGCCAGAAAATGATGGACATGAATCTTGAAGAAAGGCAGATTTCCAAGCAAATATATAGTTTCATTCACAGAGGTTAAGAGAACCAGGTATGAGTAAGACAAACCGGTTTGTCGAGTCGTTTCTGAGCCCTTAGGGGGAACTGACCTGAAGACATTAACATACCTTAAGACAAACATTTCCATAAGAACAATGCATTGCTTAGTTCAAGGTTTGAGAAAAGTTAAATTCAGGTGGAGCCAGGAGTTGTCATGGCCACACAGAATTTTCAGAGAAACCTTCTTTTACATTTGTATCAAGATGGAGGAAAAAAAAACCGCAGCCCTCTTTGGTCTCCTCCTGCCTCTTAAGAGAGAGAAAAAAACGTCTGACACTTGCCAGTTTATTTTCTCTGTCTGGAGACCCCTGGCCTTCCTGCCTGTTATCCTCTCCAGGCCTGTAGGAAGCAATCCACTCGGCTGCTTGGGAAAAGCGCGCGGGTCTGAGCTGTATGCAAAGGGGTGAAGCGGTAAAACCCTCGGCCCCAAAGGCGAGGCTTTTCTGCGATCGCCATTTTCAGTCGGCTCCGAGACTGCAAACAAAGGGCAGAGACATGGTTCCCTGCTCCGCCGAGTCCGAGTTCCCTTACCTGTGGTCCACAGCCCTGCGCTCTGCTCGCTGGATGCCAATCGACGGGGACCCAGGAGCCCACGAAACGAGCAGTCCCAGCTGCAATGGCGAGCCCTGAGAGCACAACTGGGGACCCCTGGCCCCGAGGCGCCGCCATGTTCACCCCGCCCCAGACCCGCTCCCGTGAGCCGCGCCCCTGACCAGCCGCCCAGGCTCGCCCCGCCCCCGAGGCGCGCACGGTGCGCCCCGCCCCCACGCCCCCTGCCAGGCCAGGCCCGCGGGACCCCGACTGCCTCCAGGGGAAACACAAGGACAAGCAGATCCACCCCACCGAGACAACCCAAGCTTTTTCTCAGCTCATCTGTCTATGATTTAGGGATAAGAAGCAAAGATGACCTAGGACAGCCATGATATTCTATAGAGCCAGACCCTGGCGCGCAGAGGCTTGAAGAGGGCCCGGGAGCGCTGCCTGAAACAGCAAGCCTCTGTAGCATAGCGGTTAGGCAGGCTGGTAAGTCAGGCAGACTAGGGTCTGTAGGTCAGGAGTTCAAGTCCCGGGTTTAACTCTTTCCCTTTTAGGGGGCGGGGGACCACAAGAGGCGGGGCTTAGACCAGAAAAGTTTCTTTTGATTTTAGAGGTTTATTGTGAAGCTTAGGGTTAGGGTTCGGGCAACCCCCCAACTCGCTCGGGTTCGGGTTCGGGGTTAGGGTTAGAATTCGGGGAACCCCCCTCTTCTTAGAGTTCGGGTTTGGGTTAGGGTTCAGGTCAGGGTCAGGGTTCAGGTTACGGTTAGGGCTTAAAGTGAGCGCTAATGGGGCCCATAGTTCTTTATTAGCCTGCCCTGGCGGGCCGAGGCTTGAAGAGTGCCTGGGAGCAGCATGAAACCCGGGGGGCTTTGTTAGCATAGCGGTTAGGCTGACGGCCGAGTAAACATGCAATCTGGCTTTGTGGGTCAGAAGTTCCAGTCCGGGCTTGCCTTTTTTGCTTTGAGCGGATGGGGGGACCGCAAGGGGCGGGGCTTAGGCCAGAAAAGTTTCTTTTTCTTTTAGAGTTTTATTGTTAGGGTTAGGGTTAGGGTTAGGGTGCCGGCATCCCCTCAACTTGTTAGGGTTCAGGTTCAGAGTTCGGGTTACGGGAATCCCCTCCCTTCTTAGGGTTTGGATTCGGGTTCGGGTTAGGGTTCAGGGTTCGGGTTTGGGGGTTTGGAGTTCAGGGTTTGGGGTTCCGGGTTCGCGGTTCTCGTTTGGGGTTTGGGGTTCCGATTAGGGGTTCAAGGTTCAGCTTAGGGGTTTGGGGTTTGGGGATCAGGTTATGGGTTCTCGGTTCAGATTAGGGGTTTGCAGTTGGGGTTTGGGGTTTGAGGATCGGGTTAAGGGTTTGGGGTTTGGGGCTCGCGGTTTGAGTTTGGGGGGCTTGGGTTTGGGGTTTGGGGATCAGGTTAGGGGTTCTCGGATTGGTTTAGAGGTTCGCAGTTGGGGTTTGGGGTTTGAGGTTAGGGTTAGGGGTTTGGGGTTTGAGGTTCACGGTTGGGGTTGGGGATTTGGGATTCGGGTTAGGGGTTTGGGTTTGGAGTTTGGATTTGGGGGGGTTCGCGGTTTGGGGTTCCAGTTATGGGTTTGGGGTTTGGGTTGAGGGTTGGGGGTTGGGGATTAGGGGTTCGGTTTCTGGGTTGACGGTTTGGGTTAGGGATTAGGGGGTTTAGGATTTGGGTTTGGGGTTTGGGGATTCGGGTTTGAGGTTCCGATTAGGGGTTGAGTATGTGAGGTTTGTGGTTCGGGGGTCGAGATTTGAGGTTTGGGGTTTGGGGTTCAGGGGATTGGGTTCATGGTTTGGGGTTGGGGGTGTGAGGTGCAGTTTCGAGTTTTGCTGTTCGGGTTAGGAATTAGGGGTTGGCAGTTCGGGGTTCGGCTTAGAGGTTTGGGGTGTGCGGTTTTGGATTTGAGGTTTGGGGTTCCGGTTAGGGGTTTGGGGTTTGGGGTTCGGGTTAGCAGTTTGGAGTTTGGGTTTGGGGGGTTGGGGTTTCGGGGTTTAGGGTTCGGTTTTGGTGTTTGCGGTTTGGGATTGGGGTTTGGGATTTGGGGTTCAGGTTAGGGGTTTGCGATTCGGGTTAGGGGTTTGGGGTTCGGGTTCGGGGTGTGGGGTGGGGGTACAGGTTAGGGGTTTGGTTCAGGGTTTGGGGTTCGGTTTAGGGGTGTGCGGTTTGGGTTTGGGTTTGGGGTTCGGGCTAGTGGTTTGGGGTTCGGGGTTGGGTTCTGGATTGGGGTTCGGAGTTATGGATTCGGGTTTGGGCTACGTGTTTCAGGATTTGCGGTTCGGGGCTTGAGGGTCGGGGTTTGGGTTTGGGTTTAGGGCTCGGGTTAGGGGTTTGGGTTAGGGTTAGGGGTTCACGGTACGGGTTAGGTGTTTGGGGTTCGGAGTTTGGGGATTGGTTAGGGGTTTTGAGTTCGGGTAAGGGGTTTGGAGTTCCCTGTTCAGGGTTTGGGGTTTGCGGTTGGGATAGGGTTCAGATTCAGGATATGGGGTTTGGGGTTCGGGTACCATGTTTGGGTATGTGGTTCGGGGTTTGGGGGTATGTGGTTCATTGTTTGGGGTTTGAAAGCCCTCCTTGCAGGGAGCTAGGTGCGCCTCCAGTACGGCAGAGCTCTGGCTCTGCTCAGAGCCCCGATCTGGCAGAGTTCCCGTCGCGAGGCTGCTCTGCCATGGGCGAGCCTTGCCCAGACTTGCCTTGCTTTTAGGCTCCCTCCCTAGGAAGGAGCAGGCTGTGTGAGCGGCCTGGGAGACGCCACTGGCGCCTTCCTGGCTTCAGCTCCTATCCCTGCCTTGCCTTTGCACTTAGGTCCCAAGCGTCCTTGAGGAGGGCTCAGGGGCTGGTGGGTTGCACACTACCAAGGGCTCCAGCAAGTGAGAGCTCTGTCAGGAGGGATCGGAAAGGGCAACTAGCAGGGCTCCTTCAGCGGTTTGCTTGGCCGCCCAGACTCAGCGCCACACGGAGAGCACCAGGTTCCAAGGGCCCCTGGCTGGGGTTTTGCAGCCCCGAACACCCAGGAGGCTGACTCCTTGGGTGCCAGAAAGTGTAGTGACAGACGTAGGTTCCCTAGCACTCTCCTCCCCAGCAGAGACATGTGCAGGTGGTTGGGGCCTGATCCTGCGTGTCTGGGTTCCTGCCCACAGCCCCAACTCAGGGGAAGCAGCCCCTGAGGCAAGACCTGCTGGAGGAGCCCTGCGCCCCCGCCTGATAGGCGAGTGCACAGCCAGCAGGGAAGCGAGCCTCCTCGGGGGAAGAGGAGGCAGCAAGTCCCCGTCAAGCTGAAATCCCTGCTTACACGAAGCTAAGTGCGACCTCCAGTACGGCAGATCTCTAGCTCTGTTCAGAGGCCCGATCTGGCAGAGTTCCTGGCACCAAGATGCTCTGCCATAGGCGAGCCTTGCGCAGACTTGCCTTGCTTTAAGGCTCGCCTCCCAGGAAGGAGCAGGCTGTGTGAGGCTCGGAAACGCCACTGGCGCCTTCCTGGCTTCAGCTCTACCCCTGCCTTGCCTTTGCACTTAGGTCCCAAGCGTCCTTGAGGAGGGCTTAGGGGCTGGTGGGTTGCACACTGCCAAGGGCTCCAGCAGTGAAAGCTCTGTCAGAGGGAAGCGAAGGGCAACAGCAGGGCTCCTCAGCGGTTCCTTGGCCGCCCAGACAAAGCTCCGCACGGAGAGCACCAGGTTCCAAGGGCCCCTGGCTGGGTTTTGCATCCCCACACTCCCAGAGGCTGGACTCCGTGGGTGCCTAGAAAGTGTGTGAGAGACGTAGGTTCCCTAGCACTCTCCTCCCCAGCAGAGACATGTGCAGGTGGTTGGGGCCTTATCCTGCGTGTCTGGGTTCCCGCCCACAGCCCTCAACTCAGGGGAAGCAGCCCCTGAGGCAAGACCTGCTGGAGGAGCCCTGCGCGCCCGCCTGATAGGCGAGAGCACAGCCAGCAGTGTAGCGAGCCTCCTCGGGGAGAAGAGGAGGCAGCCGAGCCCAGTCAAGAGGAAAGCCCTGCTTGCACGGAGCCTAAGTGGCGCCTCCAGTACGGCAGAGCTCTAGCTCTGCTCAGAGCCCCGATCTGGCAGAGTTTCCTGGGCGCGAGGCTGCTCGTGCCGGGGGCTCGCCTTGCCCAGACTTGCCTTGCTTTTAGGCTGCCTCCCAGGAAGGAGCTGTCTGAGCGAGCCTGGGAGACGCCACTGGTGCCTTCCTTGCCTCAGCTCCAATCCTGCCTTGCCTTTGCACTTAGGTGCAGGCGTCGGTTGGGAGGGCTTAGGGGGTGGTGGGTTGCACACTGCCAAGGGCTTCAGCAGTGAGAGCTCTGTCAGAGGGAAGGGAAAGGGCAACTGCAGGGCTCCTCCAGCGGTTTCTAGGCCGCCTAGAATCAGCGCCGCACCGAGAGCACCAGGCTCCCAGGGCCCCTGGCTGGGGTTTTCAGCCCGCACACACGGAGGCTGATTCCTTGGGTGCCCAGAAAGTGTATGACAGACGTAGGTTCCCTAGCACTCTCCTCCCCAGCAGAGACATGTGCAGGTGTTTGGGGCCTGATCCTGCCGTGTCTGGGTTCCGCCACAGCCCCCAACTCAGGGGAAGCAGCCCCTGAGGCAAGACCTGCTGGAGGAGCCCTGCGCCCCCGCCTGATAGGCGAGTGCACAGCCAGCAGGGAAGCGAGCCTCCTCGGGGGAAGAGGAGGCAGCCCAGCCCCGTCAAGTTGAAAGCCCTGCTTGCACGGAGCTAAGTGCGCCTCCAGTACGGCAGAGCTCTAGCTCTGCTCAGAGCCCCGATCTGGCAGAGTTCCTGGCGCGAGGCTGCTCTGCCGGGGCTAGCCTTGCCCAGACTTGCCTTGCTTTTAGGCTGCCTCTCCAGGAAGGAGCAGGCAGCAGGAGCCTGGGAGTCGCCACTGGCGCCTTTCTTGGCCTTCAGCTCCAATCCTGCCTTGCCTTTGCACTTTAGGTCCCAGTCCTCCTTAAGGAGAGCTTAGGGGCTGGTGGGTTGCACACTGCCAAGGGCTCCAGCAGTGAGAATTCTGTCAGAGGGAAGGGAAGGGCAACTGCAGGGCTCCTCCAGCGGTTGCTTGGCCGCCCAGATTCAGCGCCACACGGAGAGCACCAAGGCTCCCAGGGTCCCCTGGCTGGGGTTTTCAGCCCCGCACACACGGAGGCTGATTCCTTGGGTGCCCAGAAAGTGTATGACAGACGTAGGTTCCCTAGCACTCTCCTCCCCAGCAGAGACATGTGCAGGTGTTTGGGGCCTGATCCTGCGTGTCTGGGTTCCTGCCCACAGCCCCAACTCAGGGGAAGCAGCCCCTGAGGCAAGACCTGCTGGAGGAGCCCTGCGCCCCCGCCTGATAGGCGAGTGCACAGCCAGCAGGGAAGCGAGCCTCCTCGGGGGAAGAGGAGGCAGCAGCCCCGTCAAGTTGAAAGCCCTGCTTGCACGAGCTAAGTGCGCCTCCAGTACGGCAGAGCTCTAGCTCTGCTCAGAGCCCCGATCTGGCAGAGTTCCTGGCGCGAGGCTGCTCTGCCGGGGCTAGCCTTGCCCAGACTTGCCTTGCTTTTAGGCTCCTCCCAGGAAGGAGCAGGCAGCAGGAGCCTGGGAGTCGCCACTGGCGCCTTCTTGCCTCAGCTCCAATCCTGCCTTGCCTTTGCACTTAGGTCCCAGCGTCCTTAAGGAGGCTTAGGGGCTGGTGGGTTGCACACTGCCAAGGGCTCCAGCAGTGAGAATCTGTCAGAGGGAAGGGAAGGGCAACTGCAGGGCTCCTCCAGCGGTTCTTGGCCGCCCAGACAGCGCCGCACGGAGAGCACCAGGCTCCCAGGGGCCCCTGGCTGGGGTTTTCAGCCCCACACACGGAGGCTGATTCCTTGGGTGCCCAGAAAGTGTATGACAGACGTAGGTTCCCTAGCACTCTCCTCCCCAGCAGAGACATGTGCAGGTGGTTGGGGCCTGATCCTGCGTGTCTGGGTTCCTGCCCACAGCCCCAACTCAGGGGAAGCAGCCCCTGAGGCAAGACCTGCTGGAGGAGCCCTGCGCCCCGCCTGATAGGCGAGTGCACAGCCAGCAGGGAAGCGAGCCTCCTCGGGGGAAGAGGAGGCAGCAAGCCCCGTCAAGCTGAAATCCCTGCTTGCACGGAGCTAAGTGCGCTCCAGTACGGCAGAGCTCTAGCTCTGCTCAGAGCCCCGATCTGGCAGAGTTCCTGGCGATGCTCTGCCGGCGAGCCTTGCCAGACTTGCCTTGCTTTTAGGCTCCCTCCCAGGAAGGAGCAGGCTGTGGAGCCTGGAAACGCCACTGGCGCCTTCCTGGCCTCAGCTCCCTGCCTTGCCTTTGCACTTAGGTCCCAGCGTCCTTGAGGAGGGCTTAGGGGCTGGTGGGTTGCACACTGCCAAGGGCTCCAGCAGTGAGAGCTCTGTCAGAGGGAAGGAAGGGCAACTGCAGGGCTCCTCCAGCGGTTCCTTGGCCGCCCAGACAAAGCTCCGCACGGAGAGCACCAGGCTTCCCAGGGCCCCTGGCTGGGTTTTTCAGCCCCGCACACACGGAGGCTGATTCCTTGGGTGCCCAGAAAGTGTATGACAGACGTAGGTTCCCTAGCACTCTCCTCCCCAGCAGAGACATGTGCAGGTGGTTGGGGCCTGATCCTGCGTGTCTGGGTTCCTGCCCACAGCCCCAACTCAGGGGAAGCAGCCCCTGAGGCAAGACCTGCTGGAGGAGCCCTGCGCGCCCCGCCTGATAGGCGAGTGCACAGCCAGCAGGGAAGCGAGCCTCCTCGGGGAAGAGGAGGCAGCAGCCCCGTCAAGTGAAAGCCCTGCTTGCACGGAGCTAAGTGCGCCTCCAGTACGGCAGAGCTC
>NW_017196079.1:0-8647 GCF_001704415.2 Capra hircus
CCAAGAAGACCAGGCAAGGGCAAGGGCAAGGCCAAGGCAGGCAAGGCAAAGGCCAAGCCACCAAAAGCGAAGCCCAAACCCCGTAACGCCTGACAAAAGGCAGAAGCCCAGTTAGCCCCTGTACAGAGGATGCCACTGAAGGCAGCAAGGCCACAGAGCTCCCGACTCCCATTCCCACAGGAAGATGTGAGGATAAAGGGCCTCATCCCAGCACAGCACCCGCTCCACACCCCCAACCCCGGCCCCGCCCCCCGCAGCACGCCCCTGAAACAACACTGTCTTCCCAGAAAAGAGAACGGAGAAGCCATGTGTGTGCCAAAGGAGCAAGATGAACGAACGATGCCACGTCCTCCGAATTTGGGCACACCTGACCCTCGGAACCCCGGGCCTGGCCGATGGGTCCCCGCCGTTCTCGGGTGGGAGGGGGGTCAACACATTGGCCGGAGAGCCCTTGCCCAGGACACCCGCAAATCCCCTGAGATGTGATCCGACCACAGGGACCGAGGCAAACGTACCGCTTGAGGTGCTGGAGGAGCCGGACGAAGCCATGGTGGAGAGGCACACGGGCACGCTGGCAGACTGCTGGCCGAGTGGGCGGGGTACCCAGAAGCTTAGGACTCTGGAGAACGGGAGCATCTCCGCCACCATTGACGTCAATAGGGTTTGGGTGGGTAGATGGAGGGGGCCGCCCCTGGCCTCTTTCCAAGCAGAGACCCTGGACGGAGTCCCGTGGAGCGAGTGGGCTTTTCCCGGGCACGGCTGAGCCCTGGACCGCCAAGATCCCCATCGGGGTGGGCGGGCAGTTCGCGCGCTTTGGTTTGTGGCCCTCCCTCGCAGCGGGGGGTGGATCAACCCCGGGTGGATCAATCAGGGGCCCTCAGCAGTGCCAAGGGAGCTCACCGCCCAGGAAACGCCCCCAAGGTCCCTTTGAATTGGCCACCAACGCCCCCTTTCCCCAGCCTGCCTTGCTCTGGGATTTCCCGCCTTTTCACATTCCACAGGTCCCTGGGCCTCGACTGTCCCCCGCTGGCTCCTCCGAGGCATTCCGGGACACCCAGACGCTCTCTCCAGCGACTCCACCTAGATCCCTCGCTGTCCTCGCCTCCGTTTCCCCCATGCCCCCTCCCCTACTCCTCCATGGGCTCTTGGCGTCCTTTCCCTACAGCAGTCCCAGAGTGCCACCGTCGAGGGCTTTGAGTTGCCTGGAGCCCAAGGCTCCGGCCAGAGACCTGAGGGGCCAGCGTCTGGACTGGCAGCTAATGCCATTTGGGGCTTTTCTCACGTAGAGCCTGAGGCCTGCACCTCCGTGGGCAAACACCCAGCGCGAGTGCCCTGGAGATACCCGCCCAAGGGGACAGTGTACCCCCTACCGGTGCGGAAGGAGGTTCCTGTTTTCTCTGCACTGGTTCGACTTTCACGCCGATGATCGACTCACACCATGATGGCAAGTGGAATAGCCCTGTGGGAAAGCCTCATGGGAAAGACTCCAGGGAAAGCCACAGATTCCTTGATCCACGAGAAGGGAAGCGTGACACTGCTGCTACAGCTCGGGAGGAAAGCGCACGTGCATGACCCCACTCGAGCCGAGGACTGACGCCACTTGGGAGACTCCAGAAGTACGCCAAGATCCATGTCAGCACTGGAGAGGAATCCTCAGGTTCTGGTCCCGACTCCACACAAGGTCTTAGGCCCCGGCATCGACGGGAGAGGAATCCTGAGAGGTCCCCTAGCACCTCGCATGGGGACTGGCCTTTCCTGAGGTCACCAGAGCGGGTCCCTGAGGTCTCCGTCGTAACTCGAGAGCACCTGCCGCAACTAGAGAAAATCCAGGAGGTTCTCCCCTCCAGGCGAGATGAGGCCTATTTCCGCTGAGGCGTCTCGAGGCTTATCACACCTAACGTCTGGAACTTCGAAAGGGTCCTTCACACCCTTGCTGCAAGTCAAGAAGTTATCCGACATAACCATCTCCACTCGAGAGGAAGGACGAGGGTCCCGCCCACATCCAGCGGAGCCCCGTTTCCACCTCGTAGCTCGAGAAGAGGGATCCTTTCCCTTCGTCTTCGGGAAAGAATTCCCGGCCTTTCCGTCGCATCTCAAGAGGAGGCGCTCTCAACAGGAAAGACGAGAGGAACTCCAGGGCCTTGCCAGCATTCCAAGAGTCCCCCAGATGTCTAAGTTCATTCCAGAAGAACCTGTTTTCCCTGCACTGCCTCGACGTTCACGCCGAGGATCGACTCACACCACCGTGGCACGTGGGACAGCCCTGTTGGAAAGCCTCGTGGGAAAGCCTCAATGGAAAGCGACAGATCCCTTGATCCACACGTCGGCAAGCGTGACACTGCTGTTGCAGCTCACGAGGAAATGGCAGCTGCATGCCCTCACACGAGATGAGGACTGACTTCCCTGGTGAGACTCCAGAAGTACGGAAAGATTCATGTCAGCATTGAAGAGGCATCCTCAGGGTCTAGCCCCGACTCCACACAAGGTCTTAGGCACCGGCATCGATGGGAGAGGAATCCCTAGAGGCCCCCTGGTAACTCGCATGGGGACTGGCCTTTCCTGAGGCCACCAGAGGGGTCCCTGAGGACCCGTCGTAATTCGAGAGCACCTGCCGCAACTGGGTAAAATCCAGGAGGTTCTCCTCTCCAGGAGAGATTAGGCCCATTTCCTCTGAGGCGTCTCGTGGCTAATCACACCTAACCTCTGGAACTTCCAAAGGGTCCTTCACACCCTTGCTGCAACTCAAGAAGTTATCCGACATACCCGTCTCTACTCTAGAGGAAGCACAAGAGTATCGCCCACATCCAGAGGAGCCCCGTTTCCGCTTCGTAAATCGAGAGGAGTGATCCTTTCCCTGCGGTGTCGGGAAAGAATTCCCGGCGTCCTGTCACAGGTCAAGAGGAGGCGCTCTCCACATGAAAGGCGAGAGGAACTCCAGGGTCGTGCCACCATTCCCAGAGTCCCCCAGATGTCTCAATCCATTCCAGGGAAACCTGTTTTCCCTGCACTGCCTCGACTTTCAAGCCGAGGATCCACTCACACCACGGTGGCACGTGGGACAGCCCTGTGGGAAACCTTGGTGGGAAAGCCTCGTGGGAAAGCCTCGAGGGAAAGCCACAGATCCCTTGATGCACGCGAAGGGAAGAGCGACACTGCTGCTACAGCTCGGGAGGAAAGCGCACGTGCATGTCCCCCTCGAGACGAGGACTGACTCCCCTGGGGAGACTCCAGAAGTACCCCAAGATCCATGTCAACACTGGAGAAGAATCCTCAGGTTCCGGCATCCCCTCCACACAAGATCTTAGGCCCCGCCATCGACGGGAGCGGAATTCCGAGAGGCCCCCGAGAAACTCGCATGGGGACTGGCCTTTCCTGAGGCCACCAGAGCGGGTCCCTGAGGTCCCCGTCGTAAGTCGAGAGCACCTGCCACAACTCGAGAATATCCAGGAGGTTCTCCCCTCCAGCGAGATGAGGCCCATTTCCGCTGAGGTGTCTCCAGGCAAATCACACTTAACCTCTGGAACTTCCAAAGGGTCCTTCACACCCTTGCTGTATCTCAAGAAGTTCCCCGACATACCCGTCTCCACTCGAGAGGAAGTACGAGAGTCCCGCCCACATCCAGAAGGTCCCCGTTTCCGCCTCCTAGCTCGAGAGGAGGCATCCTTTCGCTGCGTGGTCGGGAAAGAATTCCCGGCATTCCCGTCGCATCTCAAGAGGTGGCGCTTTCCACAGGAAAGGCGAGAGGAAATCCAGTGTCGTGGCACCATTCGCAGAGTCCCCCAGATGTCTCAGTTCATTCCAGGGAAACCTGTTTTCCCTGCACTGCCTCGACTTCAAGCCGAGGATCGACTCACACCACGGTGGCACGTGGGACAGCCCTGTGGGAAAGCCTCGTGGGAAAGCCTCATGGGAAAGCCTCAATGGAAAGCCACAGATTCCTTGATCCACGCGAAGGGAAGAGCGACACTGCTGCTACAGCTCGGGAGGAAAGCGCACGTGCATGGCCCCAATCGAGACGAGGACTGACTCCCCTGGGGAGACTCCAGAACTACCCCAAGATCCATGTCAGCACTGGAGAGGAATCCTCAGGTTCCGGCACCGACTACACAAGGTCTTAGGCCCCAGCATCGAAGGGAGAGGAATCCAGAGAGGCTCCCAAGCAACTCGCTTGGGGACTGGCCTATCCTGAGGCCACCAGAGCGGGTCCCTGAGGTCCCAGTCGTAAGTCGAGACCACCTGCCCCAACTCGAGAAAATCCAGGAGGATCTCCCCTCCAGGTGAGATGAGGCATATTTCCACTGAGGCGACTCGAGGCTAATCACACCTATATACTGGAATATCCAAAGGGTCCTTCACGCCCATGCTGCAACTCAAGAAGTTCCCCGACATACCCGTCTCCACTCGAGAGGAAGCACGAGAGTCCCGCCCACATCCAGAGGAGCCCCGTTTCCGCCTCTTAGCTCGAGAGGAGGGATCCTTTCCCTGCCTGGTAGGGAAAGAATTCCTGGCGTTCCTGTCGCATCTCAAGAGGAGGCGCTCTCCACAGGAAAGGCGAGAGGAACTCCAGGGTCATGCCACCATTCCCAGAGTCTCCCAGATGTCTCAGTCCATTCCAGGGAAACCTGTTTTCCCTGCACTGCCCCGACTTTCAAGCCGAGGATCTACTCACACCACGTTGGCACGTGGAACAGCCCTGTGCGAAAGCCTCGTGGAAAAGCCTCGTGGGAAAGCCTCGAGGGAAAGCCACAGATCCCTTGACCCACGGGAAGGGAAGCATGACACTGCTGCTACAGCTCGGAAGGAAAGCGAACGTGCATGCCCCCACTCGAGACGAGGACTTACTCCCCTGGGGAGACTCCAGAATTACTCCAAGATCCATGTCAGCACTGGAGAGGAATCCTCAGGTTCCGGCACCGACTCCACACAAGGTCTTAGGCCCGGCATCGACGGGAGAGGAATCCCAGAGAGGCCCCCGAGCAACTCGCATGGGACTGGCCTTTCCTGAGGCCACCAGAGCGGGTCCCTGAGGTCCCCTTCATTACTCGAGAGCACCTGCCGCAACTCGAGAAAATCCAGGAGGTTCTCCCCTCCAGGCGAGATGAGGCCCATTTCCGCTGAGGCGTGTCGAGGCTAATCACATCTAACCTCTGGAACTTCCAAAGGGTCCTTCACACCCTTGCTGCAACTCAAGAAGTTCCCCGGCATATCCGTCTCCACTCGAGAGGAAGCACGAGAGTTCCGCGAACATCCAGAGGAGACCTGCTTCCGGCCTCCTAGCTCGAGAGGAGGGATCCTTTCCCTGCGGGGGGGGGAAAATTCCCCGCTTTCCCGTCCCATCTCAAGAGGAGGCGCTCTCCACAGGAAAGGCGAGATGAACTCCAGGGTCGTGCCACCATTCCCAGAGTCCCCCAGATATCTCAGTCCATTCCAGGGAAACCTGTTTTCCCTGCACTGACTCGACTTTCAAGCCGAGGATCGACTCACACCATGGTGGCACGTGGCACAGCCCTGTGGGAAAACCTCATGAGAAAGCCTCGTGGGAAAGCCTCGAGGGAAAGCAACAGATCCCTTGATCCAAGCGAAGGATAGCGATACACTGCTGCTACAACTTGGGAGGAAATCGCACGTGCATGCCCCCACTGCAGACGAAGACTGACGCGCCTGGGAGACTCCAGAAGTACCCCAAGATCCATGTCAGCGCTGGAGAGGAATGCTCCGGTTCTGGCACCGACTCCACACAAGATCTTAGGCCCTGGCATCGACGGGAGAGGAATCCCGAGAGGCCCCCGAGTAACTCGCTCGGTTATTGGAATTACCTGAGGCCACCAGAGCGGGTCCCTGAGGTCCCCGTCGTAAGACGAGACCACCTGCATCAACTCGAGAAAATCCAGGAGGTTCTCCCCTCCAGTCGAGATGAGGCCCATTTCTGCTGAGGCGTCTCCAGGCGAATCACACCTAATCTCTGGAACTACCAAAGGCTCATTCACACCCTTGCTGCAACTCAAGAAGTTCCCCAACATACCCGTCTGCACTCGAGTTGAAGCACGAGAGTCCCGCCCACATCGAGATGAGACCCCGTTTCCGCCTCATAGCTCGAGAGAAAGGATCCTTTCCCTGCATGGTCGGGAAAGAATTCCCGGCGTTCCCGTCGCATCTCAAGAGGAGGCGCTCTACACAGGAAAGCCGAGAGGCACTCCAGGGTCGTACCACCATTCCCAGAGTCCCCCAGAGGTTCAGTCCATTCCAGGGAAACCTGTTTTCGCTGCACTGCTACGACTTTCAAGCCGAGGGTCGACTCACACCACCGGTGGCAAGTGGGACAGCCGTGTGGGAAAGCCTCGTGGGAAAGCCTCGTGGGAAAGCCTCGCGGGAAAGCCTCGAGGGAAAGCCACAGATCCCTTTATCCACGCGAAGGGAAACGTGACACTGCTGCTACAGCTCGGGAGGAAAGCGCACGTGCATGCCCCTACTCGAGACGAGGAATGACTCCCCTGGGAAGACTCCAGAAGTACCCAAGATCCATGTCAGCAATGGAGAGGAATACTCAGGTTCCGACACCGACTCCACACAAGGTCTTATGCCCCTGCATCGACGGGAGAGGAATCCCGAGAGGCCCCCGAGAAACTCGCATGGGGACTGGCCTTTCCTGAGGCCACCAGAGCGGGTCCCTGAGGTCCCCTTCATAAGTCGAGAGCACCTGCCGCAACTCGAGAAAATCCAGGAGGTTCTCCCCTCCAGGCGAGATGAGGCCCATTTCCGCTGAGGCGTGTCGAGGCTAATCACATCTAACCTCTGGAACTTCCAAAGGGTCCTTCACACCCTTGCTGCAACTCAAGAAGTTCCCCGGCATATCCGTCTCCACTCGAGAGGAAGCACGAGAGTTCCGCGAACATCCAGAGGAGCCCTGCTTCCGCCTCCTAGCTCGAGAGGAGGGATCCTTTCCCTGCGGGGGAGGGAAAAATTCCCGCGTTCCCGTCGCATCTCAAGAGGAGGCACTCTCCACAGGAAAGGCGAGAGGAACTCCAGGGTCGTGCCACCATTTCCAGAGTCCCCCAGATGTCTCAGTCCATTCCAGGGAAACCTGTTTTCCCTGCACTGCCTCGACATTCAATCCGAGGATAGATTCACACCACGGTGGCACGTGGGACAGCCCTGCGGGAAAGCCTCGTGGGAAAGACTCGAGGGGAAACCACAGATCCCTTGATCCACGCGAAGGGGAAGCGCAACACTGCTGCTACAGCTCGGGAGGGAAAGCGCACGTGCATGCCCTCACTCTAGACGAAGGACTGACTCCCTTGGCGAGACTCCAGATGTAACCCAAGATCCATGTCAGCACTGGAGAGGAATCCTCAGGTTCCGGCACCGACTCCACACAAGATCTTAGGCCGCAGCATCGACGGGAGAGGAATCCCGAGAGGCCCCCGAGAAACTCCCATGGGGACTGGCCTTTCGTGAGGCCACCAGAGCGGGTCTCAGAGGTCCCCGTCGTAAGTCGAGAGCACCTGCCGCAACTCGAGAAAATCCAGGAGGTTCTCCCCTCCAGGCGAGATGAGGCCCCATTTCCGCTGAGGCGTCTGGAGGCTAAATCACATCTAACATCTGGAACTTCCAAAGGGTCCTTCACACCCTTGCTGCAACTCAAGAAGTTCCCCGGACATACACGTCTCCAATCGAGAAGAAGCACGAGAGTCACGCCAACATCCAGAGGAGCCCCATTTCCGCCTCCTAGCTCGAGAGGAGGGATCCTTTCCCAGCGTGGTCGGGAAAGAATACCCGGGTTCCCGTCGCATCTCAAGAGGAGGCGCTCTCCACAGGAAAGGCGAGATGAACTCCAGGGTCGTGCCACCATTCCCAGAGTCCCCAGATGTCTCAGTCCATTCCAGGGAAACCTGTTTCCCTGCACTGACTCGACTTTCAAGCCGAGGATCGACTCACACCACGGTGGCACGTGGCACAGCCCTGTGGGAAAGCTTGGTGGAAAGGCCTCGAGGGAAAGCCTCGAGGGAAAGCCACAGATCCCTTGATGCACGCGAAGGGAAGAGCGACACTGCTGCTACAGCTCGGGAGAAAGCGCACGTGCATGTCCCCACTCGAGACGAGGACTGACTCCCTGGGGAGACTCCACAAGTACCCCAAGATCCATGTCAACACTGGAGAAGAATCCTCAGGTTTCCGGCATCCACTCCACACAAGATCTTAGGCCCCGGCATCGACGGGAGCGGAATTCCGAGAGGCCCCCGAGAAACTCGCATGGGGACTGGCCTTTCCTGAGGCCACCAGAGCGGGTCCCTGAGGTCCCCGTCGTAAGTCGAGAGCACCTGCCGCAACTGAGAAATTCCAGAGGTTCTCCCTCCAGGCGAGATGAGGCCCATTTCCGCTGAGGCGTCTCGAGGCTAATCACACCTAAATTCTGGAACTTCCAAAGGGTCCTTCGCACCCTTGCTGCAACTCAAGAAGTTCCCCGACATACCCGTCTCCACTCTAAGAGGAATCACGGGAGTCCGCCCCCATCTAAGAGGAGCCCCGTTTCCGCCTCCTAGCTCGAGAGGAGAGATCCTTTCCCTGCGTGGTCGGGAAAGAATTCCCGGCGTTCCGTCGCATCTCAAGAGGAGGCACTCTCCACAGGAAAGGCGAGAGGAACTCCAGG
>NW_017196080.1:0-8647 GCF_001704415.2 Capra hircus
GGACTCTGGGAATGGTGGCACGACCCTGGAGTTCCTCTCGCCTTTCCTGGGAGAGCGCCTCCACTTGAGATGCGATGGGAACGCCACGAATTCTTTCGCGACCACGCAGGGAAAGGATCCCTCCTCTCGAGCTAGGGGCAGAAACGGGGCTCCTCTGGATTAGGGGGGACTCTCGTGCTTCCTCTCGAGTGGAGACGGGTATGTCGGGGAACTTCTTGAGTTGCAGCAAGGGTGGAAGGAACCCTTTGGAAGTTGCAGAGGTTAGATGTGTTTTAGCCTACTGACGTCTCAGCAAAAATGGGCCTCATCTAGCCTGGAGGGGGAGAACCTCCTGGATTTTCTCGAGTTGCAGCGGGTGCTCTCGACTTACGATGGGGACCTCAGGGACCCGCTCTGGTGGCCTCAGGAAAGGCCAGTCCCCATGCGAGTTGCCCAGGGGCCTCTCGGGATTCCTCTCCCGTCGATGCCGGGGCCTATGATCTTGTGTGGGAGTCGGTGGCGGAACCTGAGGATTCCTCTCCAGTGCTGACATGGATCTTGGGGTGCCGGGGTCCAGCCCCGGTGGATCCAGGGAATTCGAAGGGGTGGACGGCGTTGGCCTGGAAAGACTTGTTTGTTTTATTAATGTAAGATTAGATTAAGAAACTATAGTGTAGTAAGAAGATTAAGTGGAGGAAGAGGGCTGAATAGCTTGGTTTACGCGAAGGCCAATAAAATTCCAGACAAGGAATTTGCCCATCTACCTTGGGCCACCGGCGCCCGCTTGAATATCTAAGGGTGCCTCGCCTTAAGCTCCCTTTCCGCGCGGGTCTTAACAGCCGGGGCAAGTAAGTAGACCTGGCGAGCCTCCGCGCCCCAGATGGAGATTCAGCCTGAAGTTAAAGTAAAGAGCAGAGAGAGGAAAGGGGAGAGAAGAGGAGAAAGAGAGAGACATGGGGGGGAGCCAGAGTCCCAAGAAACCAGGCCGAGAGACTAGTTCGAGAAACTGGTCCGAGAAACTGGCCCCTGGCCCCTGGCCCCCATCCTTTATTGTTCAGAAGGCCTTTTATACTTTTGATAAAACATGGAGATCAATGGGTAACACAGAATTATGTAGCGTTCGCAGCCCAGACTCTTTCTATACATCATTTTGTATACAAAAGGTCTCAGGTGATTTACATTATCTTCTGGCAAGAAGCTTGTTAACACTTTTTATCTCTCTTCCTTAATGAATGTTGATTTTGTTTCCCCTGAAGTGTTTTTCTTTAATTTGCATCTCCTTAAAGCATTAAAGTTACATCTCTATAGAACAAAGGTGCAGTGGGATATAACAAAGAAGGTACGTAACTCGAAGATCTAATGTTGCTAATACCAGGTCTACTACTTGTTTTTCTATATACCAACTATATCTAAAAATAAAGGATATGAAAATTTGGCAGCAAGCATTGACTCAACAAATGAAACTTTTAATCAGTCCTATTCTAAAGATTTTGACTCCTCGGAAGCCCCTACATTCCTAGGATGTTTTAAGCTTCCTGTGCCTCCTGCGGTCAGGAGGCCTCAAACAATCACACTCGCAGAGTCCTGCAGGCAGGCTAGAAAGCCATCGGAGGGGTTTTTGGATTGAAACACTCTTTCAAATGCAGAAGACTAAAGCCCTGAATTGACTTTTTCCAGAAAATGTCAGAAGAGTGGAAAAGCAGAGCACAAAAGCCGGCAGATTTTTGTTGGGGTACATGCTTAGGAATTTCCAGAGGGATCCCTGAAGTCTGAGCACGCCTTGCGTATGTCAGCTTCCTTCCTCATGACCTTGTCACGGGCGGGATTCCTCACACTGGCTCCCGGCATCTCACCCTTTTTAATTTTAAATAATTAATTATTTATGTTTAAAATCAGGTGCAGTTCGGTCGCGAGATTCCGAATGCTCTGCCGAAGAATCTAGACAATACAGGGAAGAATGATTACGAGGAGCAAGATTATAAACAGTAGACAGAATAGTCTTTTCCAGAAATGAAGTTAGAGAAAGTGTGGAGAAAGTCATTGGCTTTTCCTGCGGTGGTAAAATCTAATCGGGAGTGTTCCAAGGTCTGAATCTGGTTATGCAGTTTCCCTAAGTCTAAACTAATATCTGAGCTGTTCCAAAACACCTAAAACTTGATTTTTTAACATATTGGGCATTTACACTTGTTGAGTCAATGATTGCTGTCGTAGTAACAATAACAGTTGTAACACAGCAAGAACATAATTATCATATCAATAAGTTGTTACAGTTACAGGACATCTTTAAAACCACAAAAGAGCAGACATTACTTTGAGGAGTTAAACAAGATGAAAACATCCATGGTTCACAAGTCGCTACATTAGGTACGTTAAGTTTTCTGGAATCATTGGTGAAAAGAACATAAGGAGAGGATAGACAAGCCAAAATAGAGTAAATAGAGTCGTTTTCTGGTTGGAGTTTGCGCTGCAGCAGCTGTTAGTCCCGCCGGGATCTTGATGTTTCTTTTGCCTCTTCTGCCAGTGGGAGCGGCGGCCTTCACCCCGCCCTGACACTGGCGCTGTTACGGGGCTGCGAGTGCGGTGCACTGGGTTCCGTCAGTCACGCTGGCCCCGCCCGCAGCTTTTGGTGCGCGCTGTTTTCCCGCCGGCGGTGGCGGCAGAGAAGTTCCCTTTTTCTTTTGTGGCGAATCAGTCTGTCCGGATCTAAATTGACGAATCTGCACCCTGTGGAAAAAAAATATAAACACTTCCTCGACCCCAGTAAATTTTGGGTCGGGATCTTTTTGTTATCTGGAGGAAATCTTTTTGCTTTACTAATGGCTTTTTATTTTACTGTTTCAAACGAATCAACATTCAACTTATTACAAAGAGAACATGTTGTAAAATCTGATGGGGGAAAACTATACTTAATTTCTCCTTTTTAATTTTTGAATTAACAAAGCATGTGAGGGTAAATGATGCAAGATCTGATCACAAGAATTTTCTATAGCAATCTACCAATCATCAAACATTTGAAAAGCATCAGGTTGTTCTCTGTTATATGGAAGTACAATTTTTTGGATTTCTTTACTAAACAATTTAATAAATCAGTATACTTGAATTAATCTTTTTAATTAATATGTCAGTAATTTTTCCTTAGGCAGAGGCCACTGTTCCACCCACACCGGATCTTGAGATTTTCATGTAGTGGGGTAGGCAGCAAAAACAATGGCCTCCATTATAAATTTGGATATCCCAATCCAGTACATAGCTTGTGAGGAGTTGGGCAAATTGGCTCAATTATTCTTGTCTGTTGTTTACCCAATCTTTTTGATGGATCATAGCCGATCTGCAGCATCTGAGAGGTCACTTTATCATCAGGGCTAAAAAGTAACACTCCCATTTGAGATAGCATGTCCCCCCCCCACAGGGTAAGGGGGAGCGAAGGAACGACATAAGGTTAGAAAGTTTCACAGGTATCCTCAAATTGCCAATCTAAAATTTTTGCACTTTTAACTACTGTTGGGGCTTGAGGGCAAATAAAACAAAATTTGACTCCTGAAATCTATCAGAGCAACTTGCCAAATCATCACTATTTTTGTAAAAGAATTGCAGTTGATCTTTATTGAATGGAATTACTATAATTGTTACTTATTTTCGAAAAAGTTCTATACTTCTTTTTTTTTTTTTTAAAATTAATTGTTCCACCAAGTTGGGATAAGATAAAACTATTTTTCTTGGGGTCATTGGTAGATGGAACCAATGGGCCTTCTTGTCACAAGCATCCTGTAGGTATACATTTTGTGGCAAGAATAATTTAATCTCCTCTTTTGGCAATATTAATCTTAATTACTGATCATTTAAAGCCTCATTCACTTTAACAAAAGCCAACTCTGTCTCACTAGTCAACCTTTTTTTTTTTTAGAACTGGGATTAGGATTGTTTTTTTTTTTTTAGCAATCAAACAAAAGGCTTTAAATCTACAGAAGTCAGTTTTAAATGTGGGCATATCCAATTAATATCACCTAATAATTTTTGGAAATCATTTAAAGTTAGTAAACAATCTCTCAGCAGCCTTAAAGGGACATTATCAGTTTTAAAACTTTTGGCAGACCTAAATATAAGAAGCAAGAAAAGAGGTGTTACACAATATCTTTATAAGCTTTTCTAATGATCTTTTATAACCCAAATCTGGTCTATATAGCCTTTTAGATGACAAGTAACCATTTAATCTTTGCTTGAATACTTCCAGCAACGGGGAGCTCACTATTAACCAAGGTTTTTAAACTCTCTCTCACCTCTTACTCTATAGCATTTTTATCCTGCATACCACCTTTTCTAATCCCACCAACTCCTTTTCAGTAATATATGTTGGCCAGGAGCTGCACTAGTCTCTCAGCAATGTAAGAAACGTCTTGTCTATTGTCTAACAGCCATGACATTTTATATCTTTGAATTAAAAAATCTTTTAAAGGCCTAGAAGCTGTAATTTTTTGCACCCAAAAAGCTAGATCTAGATCCTCTGGGGCTTTTTTTGTCTGGTTTTTTTCTGTTTGTAATAAGGTAAAAGCAAAAGCTGTGCTATTTTTTTTTTTTTCGGGTGAGGCCCCTCCTGAGGGATTTTATGCAAGGAGCAAGCTCTGTTTTAAAAGCTCTTTTGCTCAAAAATATTGTCACTATCGTTTTTAAACTTAAGCAATGTTCTGGGAGGCTTTGGATATAAAGTGGGGAGTTTTAAGCCCTGGGGGGGCGCAAGCAGAGGTTGCAGTGGTCGCCTTAAATAAGATATCTTTTTTAAAGGTTTGGTTTGTGTAGAGGGGGAGGGGCTCTCCAGGGCGCTCGGCCGCTGCGTCCTGTAAGCACCCTCCTTCCTCGGAGGAAGAGTAGTCTCTCTCCTTTTGTTTGCCAATGGCAGAAAATACGATCTGCATAGAAGGTGGAGACCCACTACCATTTACCGCTATAGCCTCTCCCATAGGCGATCTAACAGCCTCATGACAGGGTCCAGAACATTGTGTAATCATATTTACAGAGCAAAAGCATTTACAGGCCCATGCAAAGTATAGTAAGTTTTTAGCTGTTTTGTTAGCTTCACCCAAGTATCTAAATCCCTTTTTTGGAAACCAAGGACATTGCTCTCATAACAGTAGCCTTTTAATCTTTAATTTGTCTTTTTTGTTTAACAGTTACAAAATTACTTGTATAAAGAGGTGTCATTGTTTTGAGTCATTGTTATCCATGTCAGAAAATTAAGAGTTATAGAAAAGTCTGCCTTGACAAAAAGGTTTTACCTTAGCCAAGGGGGTTTTTTTTAAACCCTAAGATAGCAGGTTTCTTTTCAACCTCTAGAGCACCAGGTTTCTCTTAAACCCTTGAACACTTCCCACTCCTCCTCACCCTGTCTATCCTACAGGGGGGTCCGCGGCACCCTGAGTGGGGTC
Source organism: Capra hircus (assembly GCF_001704415.2). NCBI lineage: Eukaryota > Metazoa > Chordata > Mammalia > Artiodactyla > Bovidae > Capra > Capra hircus. Next base: position 5,400 of record NW_017196080.1, read on the forward strand.
CTAGCCGTCCCGAACACTCAACACTGGGGGAGTACCCGAAAGTACTCCGGGGGGAGTGATTAAGTCACTCCGGGGGAGCAACAGAGAGTGCTCCGGGGGGAGCAACGGAGAGTGCTCCGGGGGAGCAGCAGAGAGAGCTCCGGGGGGAGCTTTTGCTCCGAGGAACCTACCTTCGAATAGCCTGTTCCGGGCGCCACTTGCCGGGGTCCAGCCCCGGTGGATCCAGGGAACTCGAAGGGTGGACGGCGTTGGCGTGGAAAGACTTGTTTGTTTATTAATGTAAGATTAGATTAAGAAACTATAGTGTAGTAAGAAGGTTAAGTGGAGGAAGAGGCTGAATAGCTTGGTTTACGCGGAAGGCCAATAAAATTCCAGACAAGGAATTTGCACCATCTACGTTGGGCCACCGGCGCCCGCTTGAATATCTAAGGGTGCCTCGCCTTAAGCTCCCTTTCGCGCGGGTCTTAACAGCCGGGGCAAGTAAGTAGACCTGGCGAGCCTCCGCGCCCCAGATGGAGATTCAGCCTGAAGTTAAAGTAAAGAGCAGAGAGAGGAAAGGGGAGAGAAGAGGAGAAAGAGAGAGACATGGGGGAGCCAGAGTCCCAAGAAACCAGGCCGAGAGACTAGTTCGAGAAAACTGGTCCGAGAAACTGGCCCTGGCCCCTGGCCCCCATCCTTTATTGTTCAGAAGGCCTTTTATACTTTTGATAAAACATGGAGATCAATGGGTAACACAGAATTATGTAGCGTTCGCAGCCCAGACTCTTTCTATACATCATTTTGTATACAAAAGGTCTCAGGTGATTTACATTATCTTCTGGCCAAGAAGCTTGTTAACACTTTTTATCTCTCTTCCTTAATGAATGTTGATTTTGTTTCCCCTGAAGTGTTTTTCTTTAATTTGCATCTCCTTAAAGCATTAAAGTTACATCTCTATAGAACAAAGGTGCAGTGGGATATAACAAAGAAGGTACGTAACTCGAAGATCTAATGTTGCTAATACCAGGTCTACTACTTTTTTCTATATACCAACTATATCTAAAAATAAAGGATATGAAAATTTGGCAGCAAGCATTGACTCAACAAATGAAACTTTTAATCAGTCCTATTCTAAAGATTTTGACTCCTCGGAAGCCCCTACATTCCTAGGATGTTTTAAGCTTCCTGTGCCTCTGCGGTCAGGAGGCCTCAAACAATCACACTCGCAGAGTCCTGCAGGCAGGCTAGAAAGCCATCGGAGGGGTTTTTTGGATTGAAACACTCTTTCAAATGCAGAAGACTAAAGCCCTGAATTGACTTTTTCCAGAAAATGTCAGAAGAGTGGAAAAGCAGAGCACAAAAGCCGGCAGATTTTGTTGGGTACATGCTTAGAATTTCCAGAGGTCCCTGAAGTCTGAGCACGCCTTGCGTATGTCAGCTTCCTTCCTCATGACCTTGTCACAGGCGGGATTCCTCACACTGGCTCCCGGCATCGGGGTTCTTCTGGAGTCTCCGCAGGGGAATCAGTCCTCGTGTCGAGGGGGCATGCACGTGCGCTTTCCTCCAGAGCTGTAGCAGCAGTGTCACACTTCCCTTCGCGTGGTTCAAGGGATCTGTGGCTTTCACTTGAGGCTTTCCCACGAGGCTTTACCACAGAGCTGTCCCACGTGCCACCGGGTGTGAGGCGATCCTCGGCTTGAAAGTCGAGGCAGTGCAGCGAAAACAGGTTTCCCTTGAATGGACTGAGACATCTGGGGACTCTGGGAATGGTGGCACGACCCTGGAGTTCCTCTCGCCTTTCCTGTGTAGAGCGCCTCCTCTTGAGATGCGACGGGAACGCCGGGAATTCTTTCCCGACCACGCAGGGAAAGCATCCCTCCTCTCGAGCTAGGAGGCGGAAACGGGACTCCTCTGGATGTGGGCGGGACTCTCCTGCGTCCTCTCGAGTGGAGACGGGTATGTGGGGAACTTCTTGAGTTGCAGCAAGGGTGTGAAGGACCCTTTGGAAGTTCCAAGGATAGGTTTGATTAGCCTCGAATCACCTCAGCGGAAATGGGCCTCATCTCGCCTGGAGGGGAGAACCTCCTGGATTTTCTCGAGTTGCGGCAGGTGCTCTCGACTTACGACGGGGACCTCAGGGACCCCTTTGGTGGCCTCAGGAAAGGCCAGTCCCCATGCGAGTTGCTGGGGCCTCTCGGGATTCCTCTCCCGTCAATGCCGGGCCTAAGATCTTGTGTGGAGTTGGTGCCGGAACCTGAGGATTCCTCTCCAGTGCTGACATGGATCTTGGGGTACTTCTAGAGTCTCCCAGGGGAGTCAGTCCTCGTCTCGAGTGGGGCATGCACGTGCGCTTTCCTCCCGAGCTGTAGCAGCAGTATCACGCTTCCCTTCGCCTGGATCAAGGGATCAGGGGCTTTCCTCGAGGCTTTCCCACTAGCTTTCCCACGAGGCTTTCCCACAGGGCTGTCCCAAGTGCCATCGTGGTTGAGTCGTACTCGGCTTGAAACTCGAGGCAGTGCAGGAAAACAGGTTTCCCTGGAATGGACTGAGACATCTGGGGGACTCTGAAGGGTGGCACGACCCTGGTGTACCTCTCACCTTTCCTGTCGAGAGCGCCTCCTCTTGAGATGCGATGGAAACCGGAATCTTTCCCGACCACGCAGGGAAAGGATCCCTCCTCTCGAGCTAGGAGGCGGAAACGGGGCTCCTCTGGATGTGGGCGGACTCTCGTGCTTCCTCTCGAGTGGAGACGGGTATGTCGGGAACTTCTTGAGTTGCGGCAAGAGTGTGAAGAACCCTTTCAAGTTCCATATGTTAGGTGTGATTCGCCTGTTGACGCCTCAGCGGAAATGGGCCTCATCTCGCCTGGAGAGGAGAACCTCCTGGATTTTCTCGAGTTCGGCAGGTGCTCTTGACTTACGACGGGGACCTCAGGGACCCGCTCTGGTGGCCTCAGGAAAGGCCAGGCCCCATCAGAGTGCTCGGAGGCCTCTCGGATTCCTCTCCGGTCGATGACGGGGCCTAAGATCTTGTGTGGAATCGGTGCCGGAACCTGAGGATTCCTCTACAGTGCTGACATGATCTTGGGTACTTTTGGAGTCTCCTTAGGGAGAGTCAGTCCTCGTCTGGAGTGGGGGCATGCACGTGCGCTTTCCCGAGCTGTAGCAGCAGTGTCGCGCTTCCCTTCGCGTGGATCAAGGGATCAGTGGCTTCCCTCGAGGCTTTCCCAGGAGGCTTTCCCACAAGGCTTTCACACAGGGCTGTCCCCA
>NW_017196081.1:0-8647 GCF_001704415.2 Capra hircus
CACAAGGTTTTAGACGCCGGCATCGACGGGAGTGAATCCGAGAGGCCCCCGAGCAACTCGCATGGGGACTGGCCTTTCCTGAGGCCACCAGAGCGCGGTCCCTGAGGTCCCCGTCGTAAGTCGAGAGCATCTGCCGCAACTCGAGAAAATCCAGGAGGTTCTCCCCCTGCTGGCGAGATGAGGCCCATTTCCGCTGAGGCGTCTCGAGGCTAATCACATCTAACCTCTGTAACTTCCAAAGGGTCCTTCACACCCTTGCTGCAACTCCAAGAAGTTCCCCGACATACCCGTCTCCACTCGAGAGGATCACGAGTCCCGCCCTCATCCAGAGGAGCCCCGTTTCCGCCTCCTAGCTAGAGAGGAGGGATCGCTTGCCCTCGTGGTCGCAAAGAATTCCGGTATTTCCGTTGCATCTCAAGAGGAGGCGCTCTCCACAGGAAAGGCGAGAGGAACTCAGGGTCGTGCCACCATTCCCAGAGTCCCCCAGATGTCTCAGTCCATTCCAGGGAAACCTGTTTTCCCTGCACTGCTCGACTTTCAAGCCGAGGATCGACTCACACCACGGTGGCCGTGGACATCCCTGTGGGAAAGCCTCCTGGGCAAGCCTCGAGGGAAAGCCAGAGATCTGTGGATCCACGCAAAGGGAAGCGTGACACTGCTGCTACAGCTCGAGAGGAAATCGCACCTGCATGCCCCAATTCGAGAGGAGGACTGACTCCCCTGGGGAGACTCCAGAAGTACCCCCAAATCCATGTCAGCACTGGAGAGGAATCCTCAGGTTCTGGCACCGACTCCACACAAGGTCTTAGGTCCGGCATCGACGGGAGAGGAATACCGAGAGGCACCCGAACAACTCGCATGGTGACTGGCCTTTCCTGAGGCCACCAGAGCGGGTCCCATAGGTCCCCGTTGTAAGTCGAGACCACCTGCCGCAACTCGAGAAATCCAGGAGGTTCTCCCTCCAGGCCAGATGAGGCCCATTTCGCTGAGGCATCTCGAGGTAATCACACCTAACCTCTGGAACTTCCTAAAGGGTCCACACCCTTGCTGCAACTAAAGAAGTTCCCGACATACCCGTCTCCACACGAGAGGAAGCACGAGAGTCCGCCCACATCCAGAGGTGCCCCGTTTCTGCCTCTTTGCTTGAGAGGAGGGATCCTTTCCCCTGCATGGTCGGGAAAGAATTCCGCGGCGTTCCCGTTGCATCTCCAGTGGAGGCGCTCACCACAGGAAAGGCGAGAGGAACTCCAGGGTCGTGCCACCATTCCCAGAGTCCCCCAGATGTCTCAGTCCATTCCAGGGATACCTGTTTTCCTGCACTGCCTCGACTTTCAAGCCGAAGATCGACTCACACCACGGTGGCTCGTGGACATCCCTGTGGGAAAGCCTTGTGGGAAACCTCGTGGGAAAGCCTCGAGGGAAAGCCACAGATCCCTTTATCCAAGGGAAGGGAAGCGTGACACTGCTGCTACAGCTCGGGAGGAAAGCGCAAGTGCAAGCCCCCAATCGAGACGAGGACTGACTCCCCTGGGGAGACTCCAGCAATACTCCAAGATCCATGTCAGCACTGGAGAGGAATCCTCAGGTTCCTTCACCGACTCCACACAAGGTCTTAGGCCCTGGCATCGACAAGAGAGGAATCCCGAGATGCCCCCGACCAACTCGCTGGGGACTGGCCTTTCCTGAGGCCACCAGAGCGGGTCCCTGAGGTCCGCGTCATAAGTCGAGAGCACCTGCCGCAACTCGAGAAAATCCAGGAGGTTCTCCCCTCCAGGCGACATGAGGACCATTTCCCCTGAAGCGTCTCAAGGATAATCACACCTAACCTCTGGAACTTCCAAAGGGTCCTTCACACCCTTGCTGCAACTCAAGAAGTTCCCGGACATACCCGTCTCCACTCGAGAGGAGTCATGAGAGTCCCGCCCACATCCAGAGGAGGCCGCGTTTCCGCCTCCTTGCTCGAGAGGAGAGATCCTTTCCCTGCGTGGTCGGGAAGAATGCCCGGCGTTCCCGTCGCATCTCAAGAGGAGGCGCTCTCCACAGGAAAGGCGAGAGGAACTCCAGGGTCATGCCACCATTCCCAGAGTCCCCCAGATGTCTCAGTCCATTCCAGGGAAACCTGTTTTCCCTGCACTGCCTCGACTTTCAAGCCGAGGATCGACTCACACCACGGTGGCACGTGGGACAACCCTGTGGGAAAGCCTCGTGGGAAAGCCTCGTGGGAAAACCTCGAGGGAAAGCCACAGATCCCTTGATCCTCGCGAAGGGATGCGTGAACTGCTGCTACAGCTCGGGAGGAAAGCGCACGTGCATGCCCCCACTCGAGACGAGGACTGACTCCCCTGGGGAGACTCCAGAAGTACCCCAAGATCCATGTCAGCACTGGAGAGAAATCCTCAGGTTCCGGAACCGACTCCACACAAGGCCTTGGCCCCGGCACCGACGGGAGAGGAATCCCGAGAGGTCCCGTACAACTTGCATGGGGACTGGCCTTTCCTGAGGCCACCAGAGCGGGTCCCTGAGGGCCCCTGTCGTGGGTCGAGAGCACCTGCCGCAACTTGAGAAAATCCAGGAGGTTCTCCCTTCCAGGCGAGATGAGGACCATTTCCACTGAGGTGTCTCAAGGCTAATCACACCTAACCTCTGGACCTTACAAAGGGTCCTTCACACCCTTGCTGCAACTCAAGAAGATCCCAAACATACCCGTCTCCACTCGAGAGGAAGCATGAGAGTCCCGCCCACATTCAGAGGAGCCCCGATTCCCCCTCCTAGCTCGAGAGGAGGGATCCTTTCCCTGTTTGTTCGGGAAAGAATGCCCGGCATTCCCGTCGCAACTCAAGAGGAGGCGCTCAACACAGGAAAGGTGAGGGGAACTCCAGGGTCGTGCCACCATTCCCAGAGTCCCCCAGATGTCTCAGTCCATTCCAGGGAAACCTGTTTTCCCTGCACTGCCTCCACTTTCAAGCCGAGGATCGACTCACACCACGGTGGCACGTGGGACAGCCCTGTGGGAAAGCCTCGTGGGAAAGCATCGCGGGAAAGCCTTGAGGGAAAGCCACAGATCCCTTGATCCTCGCGAAGGGAAGCGTGACACTGCTGCTACAGCTCGGGAGGAAAGCTCACTTGCATGCCCCCACTCAAGACGACGACTAACTCCCCTGGGGAGACTCCAGAAGTACCCCAAGATCCATGTCAGCACTGGAGAGGAATGCTCAGGTTCGGCACCGACTCCACACAAGTTCTTAGGCACCGGCATAGACGGGAGAGGAATCCTGAGAGGCCCCGAGCAACTCGCATGGGGACTGGCCTTTCCTGAGGCCACTAGGGCGGGTCCCTGAGGTCCACGTCTTAAGTCGAGAGCACCTGCTGCAACTCGAGAAAATCCAGGAGGTTCTCCCCTTCAAGCGAGATGAGGCCATTTTCGCTGAGGCGTCTCGAGGCTAATCACACCTAACCTCTGGAACTTCCAAAGGGTCCTTCACAACCTTGCTGCAACTCAAGAAGTTCCCCGACATACCCATCTCCACTCGAGAGGAAGCACGAGAGTCCGGCCACATCCAGAGGAGCCCCGTTTCTGCCTCCTAGCTCGAGAGGAGGGATCCTTTCCCTGCGTGGTCGGGAAAGAATTCCCGGCATTCCCGTCGCATTTGAAGAGGAGGGGCTCTCCACAGGAAAGGCGAGAGGAACTCCAAGGTCGTGCCACCATCCCCAGAGACAATCAGATGTCTCAGTCCCTTCCAGGGAAACCTATTTTCCCTGCACTGGCCTCGACTTTCAAGCCGGGGATCGACTCACATGAAGGGGGCACCTGGGACAGCCCTGTGGGAAAGCCTCGTGGGAAAGCCTCGAGGGAAAGCCACAGATACCTTGATCCACGCGAAGGGAAGCGTGACACTTCTGCTACACTCGGGAGGAAAGCGCACGTGCATGCCCCCACTCGAGACGAGGACTGACTCCCAGGGGAGACTCCAGAAGTTTCCCAAGATCCATGTCAGCACTGGAGAGGAATCCTCAGGTTCCGGCACCGACTCCACACAAGGTCTTAGGCCCCGGCATCGACGGGAGAGGAATCCCGAGAGGCCCCCGAACAAATCGAATGGGGACTGGCCTTTCCTGAAGCCACCAGAGCGGGTCCCTGTTGTCCCCATCATAAGTCGACAGCACCTGCCCCAAGTCGAGAAAATCCAGGAGGTTCTCCCCTCCACTCGAGATGAGGCCCATTTCCGCTGAGGAGTCTCGAGGCTAATCACACCTAACATCTGGAAATTCCAAAGGTCCTTCACACACTTGCTGCAACTCAAGAAGATGCCCAACATACCCGTCTCCACTCCGAGAGGAAGCACGATAATCCCACCCACATCCAGAGGAGCCCTGTTTCCGTTTCCTAGCTCGAGAGGAGGTATCGTTTCCCTGCGTGGTCGGGAAAGAATGCCCGGCATTCCCCGTCGGGAGAGGAATCCCGAGAGATCCCGTACAACTTGCATGGGGACTGGCCTTTCCTGAGGCCACCAGAGCGGGTCCCTGAGGGCCCCGTCGTGGGTCGAGAGCACCTGCCGCAACTTGAGAAAATCCAGGAGGTTCTCCCTTCCAGGCGAGATGAGGACCATTTCCACTGAGGTGTCTCAAGGCTAATCACACCTAACCTCTGGACCTTACAAAGGGTCCTTCACACCCTTGCTGCAACTCAAGAAGATCCCAAACATACCCGTCTCCACTCGAGAGGAAGCATGAGAGTCCCGCCCACATTCAGAGGAGCCCCGATTCCCCCTCCTAGCTCGAGAGGAGGGATCCTTTCCCTGTTTGTTCGGGAAAGAATGCCCGGCATTCCGTCGCAACTCAAGAGGAGGCGCTCAACACAGGAAAGGTGAGGGGAACTTCAGGGTCGTGCCACCATTCCCAGAGTCCCCCAGATGTCTCAGTCCATTCCAGGGAACCTGTTTTCCCTGCACTGCCTCCACTTTTCAAGCCGAGGATCGACTCACACCACGGTGGCACGTGGGACAGCCCTGTGGGAAAGCCTCGTGGGAAAGCATCACGGGAAGCCTTGAGGGAAAGCCACAGATCCCTTGATCCTCGCGAAGGGAAGCGTGACACTGCTGCTACAGCTCGGGAGGAAAGCTCACTTGCATGCCCCCACTCAAGACGACGACTAACTCCCCTGGGGAGACTCCAGAAGTACCCAAGATCCATGTCAGCACTGGAGAGGAATGCTCAGGTTCCGGCACCGACTCCACACAAGTTCTTAGGCACCGGCATAGACGGGAGAGGAATCCTGAGAGGCCCCCGAGCAACTCGCATGGGGACTGGCCTTTCCTGAGGCCACTAGAGCGGGTCCCTGAGGTCCACGTCTTAAGTCGAGAGCACCTGCTGCAACTCGAGAAAATCCAGGAGGTTCTCCCCTTCAAGCGAGATGAGGCCCATTTTCGCTGAGGCGTCTCGAGGCTAATCACACCTAACCTCTGGAACTTCCAAAGGGTCCTTCACAACCTTGCTGCAACTCAAGAAGTTCCCCGACATACCCATCTCCACTCGAGAGGAAGCACGAGAGTCCCGGCCACATCCAGAGGAGCCCCCGTTTCTGCTCCTAGCTCGAGAGGAGGGATCCTTTCCCTGCGTGGTCGGGAAAGAATTCCGGCGTTCCCGTCGCATCTGAAGAGGAGGGGCTCTCCACAGGAAAGGCGAGAGGAACTCCAAGGTCGTGCCACCATCCCCAGAGACAATCAGATGTCTCAGTCCTTCCAGGGAAACCTATTTTCCCTGCACTGCCTCGACTTTCAAGCCGGGGATCGACTCACATGAAGGGGGCACCTGGGACAGCCCTGTGGGAAAGCCTCGTGGGAAAGCCTCGTGGGAAAGCCTCCGAGGGAAAGCCACAGATCCCTTGATCCACGCGAAGGGAAGCGTGACACTTCTGCTACACTCGGGAGGAAAGCGCACGTGCATGCCCCCACTCGAGACGAGGACTGACTCCCAGGGGAGGACTCCAGAAGTTTCCCAAGATCCATGTCAGCACTGGAGAGGAATCCTCACGTTCCGGCACCAACTCCACACAAGGTCTTAGGCCCCGGCATCGACGGGAGAGGAATCCCGAGAGGCCCCGAACAAATCGCATGGGGACTGGCCTTTCCTGAAGCCACCAGAGCGGGTCCCTGTTTGTCCCCATCATAAGTCGAGAGCACCTGCCCCAAGTCGAGAAAATCCAGGAGGTTCTCCCCTCCACGCGAGATGAGGCCCATTTCCGCTGAGGAGTCTCGAGGCTAATCACACCTAATATCTGGAAATTCCAAAGGTCCTTCACACACTTGCTGCAACTCAAGAAGATGCCCAACATACCCGTCTCCACTCGAGAGGAAGCACGATAATCCCACCCACATCCAGAGGACCCCGTTTCCGTTTCCTAGCTCGAGAGGAGGTATCGTTTCCCTGCGTGGTCGGGAAGGAATTCCCGGCGTTTCCCGTCGCATCTCAAGAGAAGGCGCTCTCCACAGGAAAGGCGAGAGGAACTCCAGGGTTCGTGCCACCATTCCCAGATTCCCCCAAATGTCTCAGTCCATTCCAGGGAAACCTGTTTTCCCTGCACTGCCTCGACTTTCAAGCTGAGGATCGATTCACACCACGGTGGCACGTGGGACAGCCCTGTGGAAAGCCTCGTGGGAAAATCTCGTGGGAAAGCCTCCTTGGGAAAGCCATAGATCCCTTGATCCACGCGAAGTGAAGCGTGACACTGCTGCTACAGCTCGGGAGGAAAGCGCACGTGCATGCCCCCACTCGAGACGAAGGACTGACTTTCCTGGGGAGACTCCAGAAGTACCCCAAGATCCATGTCAGCACTGGAGAGGAATGCTCAGGTTCCGGAACCAACTCCACACAAGATCTTAGGCACCGGCATCGAAGGAGAGGAATCCTGAGAGGCCCCGAGCAACTCGTATGGGGACTGGCCTTTCCTGAGGCCACCAGAGCGGGTACCAGGGGTCTCCGTCGTAAGTCGAGAGCACCTGCCGCAACTCGAGAAAATCCAGGAGGTTCTCCCCTCCAGGAGAGATGAGGCCCATTACCGCAGAGGCGACTTGAGGCTAATCACATCAAAGATCTGAAACTTCCAAAGGGTCCTTCACACCCTTGCTGCAACTCAAGAAGTTCCCCGACATACCCGTCTCCACTCGAGAGGAAGCACGAGAGTCCCGCCTACATCGAGAGGAGGCCCCGTTTCCACCTCCTAGCTCGAGAGGAGAGATCCTTTCCCTGCGTGTTCGGGAAAGAATTCCCGGCGTTCCCGTCACATTCTCAAGAGGAGGCGCTCTCCACAGGAAAGGCGAGAGGAACTCCAGGGTCGTGCCACATTCCCAGAGTCCCCCCAGAAGACTCAGTCCGTTCCAGGGAAACCTGTTTTCCCTGCACTGCCTCGACTTTCAAGCCGAGGATCGACTAACACCACGGTGGCACGTGGGACAGCCCTGTGGGAAAGCCTCCTGGAAAGCTCGCGGGAAAGCCTCGAGGGAAAGCCACAGATCCGTTGATCTCGCGAAGAGAATGTGACACTGCTGCTACAGCCTGGGTGGAAAGCCCACGTGCATGCCCCCACTCGAGACGAGGACTGACTCCCCTGGGGAGACTCCAGAAGTACCCAAGATCCATGTCAGCACTGGAGAGGAATCCTCAGGTTCGGCAGCACGACTCCACACAAGGTCTTAGACCTGCATCGATGGAAGAGGAATCCCGAGAGGGCCCCGAGCAACTCGCATGGGGAATGGTCCTTTCCTGAGGCCACCAGAGCGGGTCCCTGAGGTCCCCGTCGTAAGTCCAGAGCACGTGCCACAACTCGAGAAAATCCAGGAGGTTCTCCCTCCAGGCGAGATGAGGCCCATTTCCGCTGAGGTGTCTCGAGGCTAATCACACCTAACCTCAGGAACTTCCAAAGGATCCTTCACCCTTTTCTGCAACTCAAGAGTTCCCGACATACCCGTCTCCACTCGAGAGGAAGGACGAGAGTCCCGCCCACATCCAGAGGAGCCCCGTTTCCGCCTCCTAGCTCGAGACGGGAATCTTTCAGTGTGTGGTCGGGAAAGAATTCCCGGTGTTCCCGGTCGCCTCTCAAGAACAGGCGCTCTCCACAGGAAAGGCCAGAGGAACTCCAGGGTCGTGCCACCATTCCCAGAGTCTCGCAGATGTCTCAGTCCATGCCAGGGACACCTGTTTTCCCTGCACTGCCTCGACATTCATGCAGATTATCGACCCACACAACGGTGGCACTTGGGACAGCCCTGTGGGAAAGCCTCGTTTGGAAAACTTGGTGGGAATGCCAAAGGGAAAGCCACAGATCCCTTGATCGTCGGGCGGGAAGCTGACACTGGTTCTAAGCTCGGGAGGAAAGCGCACGTGAATGCCCACTCGAGATGAGGACTGAATCGCCTCCAGAAGTACCCAGGATCCTGTCAAGGCTGGAGAGAAATCCTCACGTTCCGGCCCCAACTCCAGACAAGGTCTTAGGTTCCGGCATCTCGGTAGAGGAATCAGGGAGGTCCCCTAGCAACTCGCATGGGACCTGCCTTTCCTGGGCCACCAGAGCGGGTCCCTGAGGTCCCGTCGTAAGTCGAGAGCACCTGCCGCAAGTCGAGAAAATCCTGGAGGTTCTCCCCTCCAGGCGAAC
>NW_017196082.1:0-8646 GCF_001704415.2 Capra hircus
ACAAGGTCTTAGGCCCCGGCATCGACGGAGAGAATCCCGGAGGAGGCCCCCGAGCAACTCCATGGCGACTGGTCTTTCCTGAGGCCACCAGAGCGTGTCCCTGAGGTCCCGTCATAAGTCGAGAGCACCTGCGGCAACTCGCGAAAATCCAGGCGGTTCTCCCCTCCAGGCGAGATGAGGCCCATTTCCGCTCAGGCTTCTCGTGGCTAATCACACCTAACCTCTGGAACTTCCAAAGGGTCCTTCACACCCTTGCTGCAACTCAAGAAGTTCCCCGACATACCCGTCTCCAATCGAGAGGAAGCACGAGACTCCCGCCATATCCAGAGGAGCCCCGTTTCCGTCTCCTAGCTCGAGAGGAGGGATCCTTCCCCTGCGTGGTCGGGATAGAATTCCCAGTGTTCCGTCACATCTAAAGAGGAGGTGCTCTCCACAGGAAAGGTGAGAGTAACTCCAGGGTCGTGCCGCCATTCCCAGAGTCCCCCAGATATCTCAGTCCATTCCAGGGAAACCTGTTTTCCCTGCACTGCCTGGACTTTCAAGCTGAGGATCGAGTCACACCACGGTGGCACGTGGGACAGCCCTGTGGGAAAGCCTCGAGGGAAAGCCACAGATCCCTTTATCCACGCGAAGGGAAGCGCGACACTTCTGCTACAGCTCGGGAGGAAAGCGCACGTGCATGCCCCCTCTCGAGACGAGGACTGACTCCCTTGGGCAGACTCCAGAAGTACCCCAAGATCCATGTCAGCAGTGGAGAGGAATGCTCAGGTTACGGCACCGATTCTACACAAGATCTTAGGCCCCCGGCATCGACGGGGAGAGAAATCCTGAGAGACCCCCGAGCAATTCGCATGGGGACTGGCCTTTCCTGAGGCCACCAGAGCGGGTCCCTGAGGTCCCGTCGTAAGTCGAGAGCACCTGTCGCAACTCGAGAAAATCCAGGAGGTTCTCCCCTCCAGGCGAAATGAGGCCCATTTCCGCTGAGGCATCTCGAGGCTAATCACACCTAACCTCTGGAACTTCCAAAGGGTCCTTCACACCCTTGCTGCAACTCAGGAAGTTCCCCGACATACCCGTCTCCACAAGAGAGGAAGCACGATAGTCCCGCCCACATCCAGAGGAGCCCCATTTCCGCCTCCTAGCTCGAGAGGAGGGATCCTTTTCCCTGCTTGTTGGGAAAGAATTCCCGGCGTTCCCGACGCATCTCAAGAGGAGGCGCTTTCCACAGGAAAGGCGAGAGGAACTCCAGGGTCGTGCCACCATTCCCAGAGTCCCCCAGATGTCTCAGTCCATTCCAGGGATACCTGTTTTCCCTGCACTGCCTCGACTTTCAAGCCGAGGATCGACTCACACCACGGTGGCTCGTGGGACAACCCTGTGGGAAAGCCTTGTGGAAAGCCTCGTGGGAAAGCCTCAAGGAAACCCACAGATCCCTTGATCCAAGCGAAGGGAAGCGTGACATTGCTGCTACAGCTCGGAGGAAAGCGCAAGTGCAACCCCACTCGAGACGAGGACTGACTCCCCTGGCGAGACACCAGAAGTACCCCAAGATCCATGTCAGCACCGGAGAGGAATCCTCAGGTTTCGGCACCGACTCCACACAAGGTATTAGGGCCCGGCATCGACAGGAGAGGAATCCTGAGATGCCCCCGACCAACTCGCTGGGGACTGGCCTTTCCTGAGGCCACCAGAGCGGGTCCCTGAGGTCCCCGTCATAAGCCGAGAGCACCTGCCGCAACTGGAGAAAATCCAGGAGGTTCTCCCCTCCAGGCGAGATTAGGCCAATTTCCGCGGAGGCGTCTCGAGGCTAATCACACCTAACCTCTGGAACTTCCAAAGGGTCCTTCACACCCTTGCTGCAACTCAAGTAGTTCCCCCGACATAACCGTCTCCACTCGAGAGGAATCACGAGAGTCCCTCCCTCATCCAGAGGAGCGCTGTTTCCGCCTCCTAGCTGGAGAGGAGGGATCTTTCCCTGCGTGGTCGGAAAGAATTCCCGGTGTTCCCGTCGCATCTCAAGAGGAGGCGCTCTCCAGAGGAAAGGCGAGAGGAACTCCAGGGTCGTGCCACCATTCCCAGAGTCCCCCAGATGTCTCAGTCCATTTAGGGAAACCTTTATTCCCTGCATTGCCTCGACTTTCAAGCCGAGGATCGACTCACACCACGGTGGCACGTGGGACAGCCCTGTGGGAAAGCCACGTGGGAAAGTGGGAAAGCCTCGAGGGAAAGCCACAGATCGTTTGATCCACTCGACGGGGAAGCGTGACACTGCTGCTAGAGCTGGGGAGAAAAGCGCACGTGCATGCCCACTCGAGACGAGGACTGACTCCCTTGGGGAAACTCCAGAAGTACCCCAAGATCCATGTCAGCCCTGGAGAGGAATCCTCAGGTTCCGCACCGACTCCACACAAGGTCTTATGCCGGGGTCCAGCCCGGTGGATCCAGGGAATTCGAAGGGTGGCCGGCGTTGGCGTGGAAAGACTTGTTTATTTATTAATGTAAGATTAGATTAGGAAACTATAGTGTAGTAAGAAGATTAAGTGGAGGAAGAGGGCTGAATAGCTTGGTTTACGCGGAAGGCCAATAAAATTCAGGACAAGGAATTTGCACCACCTACGTTGGGCCACCGGCGCCCGCTTGAATATCTAAGGGTGCCTCGCCTTAAGCTCCCTTTCGTGCGGGTCTTAACAGCCAGGGCAAGTAAGTAGACCTGGCGAGCCTCCGCACTCCAGGTGGAGATTCAGCCTGAAGTTATAGTAAAGAGCAGAGAGAAGGAAAGGTAGAGAAGAAGAAAGAGAGAGAAAGACACGGGGGGAGCCAGAGTCCCAAGAAACCAGGCTGAGAGACTAGTTCGAGAAGCTGGTCCGAGAAACTGGCCCCGGCCCCTGGCCTCCTCATTCATTGTTCAGAAGGCCTTTTATACTTTTGATAAAACATGGAGATCAATGGATAACACAAAATTATGTAGTGCTCGCAACCCAGATTCTTTCTGTATATCATTTTGTATACAAAAGGTCTCAGGTGATTTACATTATCTTCTGGCCAAGAGGCTTGTTAACACTTTTTGGCTCTCTTCCTTAATGAATGTTAATTTTGTTTCCCCTGAAGTGTTTTTCTTTAATCTGCATCTCCTTAAAGCATTAAAGTTACATCTCTATAGAACAAAGGTGCAGTGGGTTATAACAAAGAAGGTACTTAACTCAAAGATCTAATGTTGCTAATACCAGGTCTACTACTTGTTTTTCTATATACCAACTATATCTAAAAATAAAGGATATGAAAATTTGGCAGCAAGCATTGACCCAAAAAATGAAACTTTTAATCAGTCCTATTCTAAAGATTTTGACTCCTCGGAAGCTCCTGCATTCCTAGGATGTTTTAAGCTTCCTGTGCCTCCTGCGGTCAGGAGGCCTCAAACAATCACAAGCGCAGCTGTACGAGTTCTACAGGCAGGCTAGAAAGCCATCAGAGGGTTTTTGGATTGAAACACTCTTTCAAATGCAGAAGAATAACGCCCTGAATTGACTTTTTCCAGAAAAGGTCAGAAGAGAGAAAAAGCAGAGCACAAAAACCGGCAGATTTTTGTTGGGGTACATGCTTAAAAATTTCCAGAGAGGTCCCTGAAGTCTGAGCACGCCTTGCGTATGTCAGCTTCCTTCCTCATAACCGTGTCACGGGCGGGCTTCCTCACACTGGCTCCTGGCAGTCTTAGGCCCCGGCATCGACGGGAGAGGAATCCCGAGAGGCCCCCGAGCAACTCGCATGCGGACTGGCCTTTCCTGAGGCCACCAGAGCGGGTCCCTGAGGTCCCCGTCGTAAGTCGAGAGCACCTGCCGCAACTCGAGAAAATCCAGGAGGTTCTCCCCTCCAGGCGAGATGAGGCCCATTTCCGCTGAGGCGTCTCGAGGCTAATCACACCTAACCTCTGGAACTTCCAGAGGGTCCTTTACACCCTTGCTACAACTGAAGAAGTTCCCCGACATACCGTCTCCACTCGAGAGGAAGCACGAGAGTCCCGCCCATATCCAGAGGAGACCCGTTTCCGCCTCCTAGCTCGAGAGGAGGGTTCCTTTCCCTGCGTGATCGGGAAAGAAATCCTGGCCTTCCCATCGCAGCTCAAGAGGGGGCGCTCTCCACAGGAAAGGCGAGAGGAACTCCAGGGTCGTGCCACCATTCCCAGAGTCCCCCAGATGTCTCAGTCCACTCCAGGGAAAACTGTTTTCCCTGCACTGCCTCGACTTTCAAGCCGAGGATCGACTCACACCACGGTGGCACGTGGGACAGCCCTGTGGGAAAGCCTCGTGGGAAAGCCTTGAGGGAAAGCCACAGATCCGTTGATCCACGCAAAGGGAAACGTGACTCTGCTGCTACAGCTCGGGAGGAAATCGCACGTGCCTGCCCCCACTCGAACCGAGGACTGACTCCCCTGGGGTGACTCCAGAGGTACCCCAAGATCCTTGTCAGCACTGGAGAGGAATCCTCAGGTTCTGGCACCGACTCCACACAAGGTGTTAGGCCCGGGCTTCGACGGGAGAGGAATCCCGAGAGGCCCCCTAGCAACTCACATGGGGACTGGCCTTTCCTGAGGCCACCAGAGCGGGTCCCTGAGGTCCCCGTCGTAAGTCGAGAGCACCTGCCGCAACTCAAGAAAATTCAGGAGGTTTCCCCTCCAGGCGAGTTGAGGACCATTTCTGCTGAGGCGTCTGGAGGCAAATCACACCTAACCTCTGGAACTTCCAAAGGGTCCTTCATACCCTTGCTGTAACTCACCAAGTTCCCTGACATGCCCATTTCCACTCGAGAGGAAGCACGAGAGTCCGGCCCACATCCAGAGGAGCCCCGTTTCCGCCTCCTAGCTCGAGAGGACGGATCCTTTCCCTGCGTGGTCGGGAGAGAATTCCAGGCTTTCCCGTCGCATCTCAAGAGGAGGCACTCTCCACAGGAAAGGCGAGAGGAACTCCAGGGTCGTGCCACCATTCCCAGAGTCCCCCAGATGTCTCAGTCCATTCCAGGGAAACCTGTTTTCCCTGCACTGCCTCGACTTTCAAGCCAAGGAATGACTCACACAACGGTGGCACGTGGGACAGCCCTGTGGGAAAGCCTCGTTGGAAATCCTCGTCGGAAAGCCTCGAGGGAAAGCCCCTGATCACTTGATCCTTGCGAAGGGAAGCGTGACACTGCTGCTACAGCTCGGGAGGAAAGCGCACGTGCATGCCCCACACGAGACGAGGACTGACTCCCCTGGGGAGACTCCAGAAGTACCCCAAGATCCATGTCAGCACTGGAGAGGAATGCTCAGGTTCTGGCACTGACTCCACAAAAGGTCTTAGGCCCTAGCTTCGACGGGAGAGTAATCCCGATAGGCCCCCGAGCAACTCGCATGGGGACTGGCCTTTCCTGAGGCCACAAGAGCGGGTCCCTGAGGTCCCCGTCGTAAGTCGAGAGCACCTGCCGCAATTCGAGAAAATCCAGGAGGTTCTCCCCTCCAGGCGAGATGAGGCCCATTTCCACTGAGGCGTTTCGAGGCTAATCACACCTAACCTCTGGAACTTCCAAAGGGTCCTTTAAACCCTTGCTCCAACTCAAGAAGTTCCCCAACATACCCATCTCCACTCGAGAGGAAGCACGTGAGTTCCGCCCACATCCAGAGGAGCCCCGTTTCCGCCTCCTACTTCGAGAGGAGGGATCCTTTACCTGCGCGGTCGGGAAAGAATTCCCGAAGTTCCCATCGCATCTCAAGAGGAGGCACTCTCCACAGGAAAGGCGAGAGGAACTCCAGGGTCGTGCCACCATTCCCAGAGTCCCCCAGATATCTCAGTCCATTCCAGGGAAGCCTGTTTTCCCTGCACTGCCTCGACTTTCAAGCCGAGGATCGACTCACACCACGGTGGCACGTGGGACAGCCCTGTGGGAAAGCCTCGAGGGAAAACCTCGAGCGAAAGCCACAGATCCCTTGATACAAGCGAAGGGAAGTGGAACACTGCTGCTACAGATCGGGAAGAAAGCGCACGTGCATGCCCCCACTCGAGACGAGGACTGACTCCCGTGGGGAGACTCCAGAAGTACCCCAAGATCCATGTCAGCACTGGAGAGGAATCCTCAGGTTCCGGCTCCCACTCCACCCGAGATCGTAGGCCCCGGCATCGACGGGAGAGGAATCCCGAGAGGCCCCAAGCAACTCGCATAGGGAATGGCCTTTCCAGAGGCCACCAGAGCAGGTCCCTGAGGTCCCCGTCGTGAGTCGAGAGCACCTGTCGCAACTCGAGAAAATCCAGGAGGTTCTCCCCTCCAGGCGAGATGAGGCCCGTTTCCGCTGAGGCGACTCGAGGCTAATCACACCTAACCTCTGAAACTTCGAAAGGGTCCTTCACGTCCTTGCTGCAACTCAAGAAGTTCCCCGACATACCTGTCTCCACTCGAGAGGAAGCACGAGAGTCCTGCCCACATCCAGAGGAGCCCCATTTCCGTCTCCTAGCTCTAGAGGACGGATCCATTACCTGCGTTGTCGGGAAAGAATTCCCGGTGTTCCTGTCGCATATCAAGAGGAGGCACTCTCCACAGGAAAGGCGAGAGGAACTCCAGGGTCGTGCCACCATTCCCAGAGTCCCCCAGATGTCTCACTCCATTCCAGGGAAACCTGTTTTCCCTGCACTGCCTCGAAATTCAAGCCTAGGATCACTCAAACCACGGTGGCATGTGGGACAGCCCTGTGGGAGGCCTCCTGGGAAAGCCTGGTGGGAAAGCCTCGAGGGAGAGATCCGGATCCCTTGATCCACGCGAAGGGAAGCGTGACACTGCTGCTACAGCTCGGCAGGAAAGCGCACGTGCATGCCCCCACTCGAGACGAGGACTGTCTCCCCTGGGGAGACACCAGAAGTACCCCAAGATCCATGTCAGCACTGGAGAGGAATCCTCAGGTTCCAGCACCCACTCCACACAAGATCTTAGGCCCCGGCATCGACGGGAGAGGAGTCCCGAGAGGCCTCCGAGCAACTAACATGGGGACTGGCCTTTCCTGAGGCCACAAGAGCGGGTCCCTGAGTTCCCCGTCGTAAGTCGAGAGCACCAGCCACAACTCGAGAAAATCCAGGAGGTTCTCCCCTCCAAGCGAGATGAGGCCCATTTCCGCTGAGACGTCTCGAGGCTAATCACACCTAACCTCTGAAACTTCCAAAGGATCTTTCACGTCCTTGCTGCAACTCAAGAAGTTCCCTGACACACGTGTCTCCACTCGAGAGGAAGCACGAGAGTCCTGCCCACATCCAGAGGAGCCCCGTTTCCGTCTCCTAGCTCGAGAGGAGGTATCCTTTCCCTGCGTGTTCGGGAAAGAATTCCCGGCGTTCCCATAGCGTCTCAAGAGGAGTCGCTCTCCACAGGAAAGGCGAGAGGAACTCCAGGGTGGTGCCACCATTCCCATAGTCCCCCACATGTCTCAGTCCATTTCACGGAAACCTGTTTTCCCTGCATTGCCTTGGCTCTCAAGCCGAGGATCGACTCACACCACGGTGGCACGTGGGACAGCCCTTTGGGAAAGCCTCGTGGGAAAGACTCGAGGGAAAGCCACAGATCCCTTACTCCACAAGAAGGGAAGCGAGATACTGCAGCTACAGCTCGGGAGGTAAGCGCATGTGCATGCGCCCACTCGAGACGAGGACTGACTCCCCTGGGGAGACTCCAGAAGTACCCAAGATCCATGTCAGCAAGGAGAGGTATCATCAGGTTCCAGCACCGACTCCACACAAGGTCTTAGGCCCCGGCATCGATGGGAGTGAAATCCCGAGAGGCCCCCGAGCCACTCGCATGGGGACTGGCCTTCCTGAGGCCACCAGAGCGAGTCCCTGAGGTCCCCGTCATAAGGCGAGAGGACCTACCACAACTCGAGAAAATCCAGGAGGTTCCACCCTCCAGACGAGATGAGTCCCATTTCCACAGAGGCGACTCGAGGCTAGTCACACCTAACATCTGGACCTTCCAAAGGGCCTTTCACACCCTTGCTGCAACTCAAGAAGTTCCCTGACATACCCGTCTCTACTCGAGAGGAAGCACGAGAGTCCCGCCCACATCCAGAGGAGCCCTGTTTCCGCCTCCTAGCTCGACAGGAGGGATCCTTTCCCTGCATGTTCGGAAAAGAATTCCCGACTTTCCCGTCACATATCAAGAGGGGGCGCTCTCCACAGGAAAGGCGAGAGGAACTCCAGGGTCGTGCCACCATTCCCAGAGTCCCCAGATGTCTCAGTCCATTCCAGGGAAGCCTGTTTCCCCGGCACTGCCTCGACTTTCAAACCAAGGATCGACTGACACCACGGTGGAACGTGGGACATCACTGGGGGAAAGCCTCGTGGGAAAGCCTGGTGGGAAAGCGTCGTGGAAAGCCTGGTGGGAAAGCCTCGTGTGAAAGCCTCGAGGGAAAGGCACAAATCCCTTCATACACACGAAGGGAAGGGGTGTTACTGCTCCTACAGCTCGGAGGAAAGATCACGTGCATGCCCCCACTCGAGACGAGGACTGACTCCCTGGGGAGACTCCAGAAGTACCCCAAGGTCCATGTCAGCACTGGAGAAGAATCCTCAGGTTACAGCAATGACTCCATACAGGGTCTTATCCCCAGCATCGACGGGAGAGGAATCCCGAGAGGCCCCGAGCAGC